>NW_004797633.1:74157-76204 GCF_000002075.1 Aplysia californica | reverse complement strand
AGTGCTAGTCTCAAAGGTGGAAGTGCAGATGGTTGGCGGACGCTCTGGTGTAATTTGCTCCTTCCTTCCTATCAAACATTTATCGTCCTGATCTCTCCTCCTTTTTGTGTTTGTTACTGAAATTGGCATATCGAAAACACAGGACACGTATGGCCTTGTTGTTAGAGTGAAGAAAACGAAGAAAGAAAAAAGAAAGAAAGAAGGCTGAATGAAACAGCAAATCTCGCCCCTCGCCTTTCCCATATACATAAAAATTACGTGTATAAATTAGATTTATACATGTGTATTCATGTCAACTTTCTATTTTGTTTTGATTTCAAAACTGCGTCAAATACGTCTTTGTTTTTTCCGGTTCTTTGCCGCTTTATTAAACTCCCATTTTAATTGTCCATATATCTTGTGTCCCATCTATAGATTGTCTTTTTCTTGTGTCCTTTTTAAAAATAACCAGACAGATATATGGTCAGCGCTCAGAGTGGCTGCACTCTTTTAACTTCCTTGTTTGTAAGGTTTAGAGCCATGTGGCGTCTAGCCTAATTTGTTTCAGATTTCCTCGTTTGTGGGGCTTTCTTAATGTACGATTGATTGTGCACTATTTTCTGAATACGTACAATTTTACGAGTTCATCTGCAGTGGCATTTCAAGCTATTTAGCTATAAAAGAGAATGCGGTAAAGTTTAATGGTGCAATAAATGGGTTTGAATTTTATAATGAAGGACATGTTTTTGTTATTAGCTCTTTTCTGCCTCTTGCATTTTTCAGAGGGGGAGGGGGGGGGGTTCGCTACCAGACACAACTTGTCCGGAAATCACACGACTGTTGACTTTATCAAGACTGGCGCTACTTTTGATATCGTCAGTTGTCCTTTTGGTTTATAGGATACCTGAAATTCGTGTGCATAAGCTTAAGATCGTTGATAAAAACGTGTCTTGTAAAATAATGGCTAGTGGAAATATTTTGATGTACACCAAACTGGTGGTATTTCCTGCATCGTTGCTGCTGAATTTGCAAGCTCATCTTTAGTCGTGTTAGTGTCCCAGTGTTGTAGGCGCCCCTGGACTGGTTCCCCAACAGGACTTAAAAAAACAACTTAGTAGTGTTGCTGTCGTTCTCCAGCCCCTTTGTCCTGTCTAACCGTAGTGAAACGATTAAATAGAGACCCTGTCATATTCTAGCGAAATTCTTTTGAGTCTAATATTATTAAGATCCTACCGTTCAATATCAAAGCTTTAATTGCAATATTCATTAATTCTAAAGCACTTCTCATTTGCAGTAATGACCCCCCCCCCCCTCTCCGTTTTAGTGTATCAGAGGCAAGTGTAGACCCTTTGCAACTTTCTTGGAAAGCCTAAACAGGTAGATGGCGGGGAAAGATCATGATAATGTAGCTTTTTTTGTACAGCATCCGATCAAAAGCATAGAAGGAGAACCATAATCGATGGGTGGTTGGCGGGTGCTCTGGTGTGGTTTGCTTCTCCTTTCCTATGAAACATCTATCGTCCTTATCTCCCCCTTCTTCTTTCTTATGTTTGTTACTCCAGTGTAACACCTCTAATCTTCTTGCGCTCATATGACCTTATACAGTTGTGAATGCCGTTAAACCTCTACTAAAACTAAAGGATGTCTGTCGCTGATCTGACACTTAGCTACAGCAACAGCTTGCCGTAGCCATGGGTGTCCCGGAAACTCTCTCTGTACCTTCTGTCATCTTCCTTATTCTATCAGCCTCACATTTTGGGCATGCATTGTCCGTCCTGTCTTGTGCTGTTTATACGAGTGTACCCTTCTTAAGAGTTCAGGAAAACGACAAGGAATCATGCGAGGCCATCCATCCTTGGTTCAGTTTGCAAAGCGTATCGGTGTTATATTGAGGCATATTCATGTCTGACTGTCTCGTCTCTTTCGTGCAACCAGCCCCTCTTTCCTCTCCGTCTGACTCTCTGTCTTCGCTTGTCTCTATATATATCCACCCCCCTCTCTCTCTTTCTCTCTCCCCCTCTCTCTCACTCTCTTTGTCTTTTCCCTCCCTCTCTCCTTCCGTCCCCCC
>NW_004797633.1:72069-73742 GCF_000002075.1 Aplysia californica | reverse complement strand
CCCCATCGTTATCTCTCTCTCTCTCTCTCTCTCTCTCTCTCTCTCTCTGTCTCTCTCTGTCTCTCTCTCTCTCTCTGTCTGTCTGTGTGTCCCCCTCCCTCTCTCGTCCTCTGTTTCCACTCCCCTCCCCTTTCCGTCTCGCTGCTTGCAAAAGCACATCAAATATTCATATTTATTTGTTCCTTGCATGTCTCGTGCAAGTGATGGATTTTTTTAGGTGCTTCGCCATGGGAGCTGCAAATGTTTTCCGTTTGAACTTCTCACAATCAATTTCTGCACATGTAATAGAGCATAACATGTATCAATTTTTACACAATGTACTTTTTGGCTCACAAGAAAACCCTTCAGACCAGACCCTTTCTTGTGGTTTTATGAAAAGGTTTTGTTGCAGTTTAGCAGTTTTCGGGGAGAAAAAACAAAACCCGCCACTCACGCTAACTGATGAGTTATTGGGTTGGGGTTTTTTTTCTCCTCTCTTCTCAGTTTCGACATCTCATTCTGACTTTCCGTACTCGGGCGATTGATGGTTGTTCAGGAGTGGTCTGCTCCTTTTTTGTCTCTCTAGTTTTGCTCGTGCCCTAACTTGTTCCCGTGGGGGTGGTTGGCGGGTGCTCTGGTGTGGTTTGCTCCTTCTTTCTTATCAAACATCTATCGTTCTGATCTCTCCTCCTTCTTTTTGTGTTTGTTACTCTTTTGTAACACCTTTAATCTTCGGCACTTATATGATCTTATTGTGTTGCAAGTGCCGTAAATCTCTTACTAAAACTAACTAACTTGTTCCCGTGGGCGGATGTTTGTTACTCTCTTGTAATACCTCTAATCTTCTGGCGCTCATAATATGACCGTATGCAGTTGCGAGCGCGCCAATACATCTACTAAAACTAAACTAACTTATTCCAGGTGAATACTGTACGTATTTGTAGTAGTGGCCAGTCTCTGGGCAGATGTACGCAGAATGCACGTAGTTCTATTCCCACGTGGAGATGTTATTTTATCGAATTTCCTCATCTTTTTACAGGGACACCGTGTCCCTCTCAGCTCGGGTTACCTGACACGCGGAGACAAAAAGAAATAAATGTATTTGTGTATAGATTTAACGCTTTTTTTTCACGACTAATAGGTTATTTAAGGGGCGGGGCCTCCGAATTTAACGTCCAACTCCGATGGGACGACTTAGTCAACGACTTAGTCAAATTGAGGGAGAGACTTGAATACTCCCCAAAACCTGAGTTTAAGAACTCCCAGTCTGGGATTTGAACCCGGGCCAACTGATCCGCAGCCCAGCCATTTACCTGCTGAGCTAACAGAACGCCCGCTTCATGGGTGATTGAATTCTTGCACAACGTCGTCTATGATAAACTGACAAAAACAAAATGCCATTGCTTTAATTCACCGTTGATTTCCACTTAACTTACCTGGACCAAATGGAAGTACTCTTGGAGACTCTGAGATACGGTGAGTGGTTCCATTTGACAAATATGATAATGATGAGGAGGAGGAGCAGGAGGGAGGGGAGGGGGATAACATTAGAATAACGAGGAAAAAGACGGTTAGCATTTGTCTTTCTAAATGAACGAAACAAATTGGAAAAATATGTGGCTACTACTTAGATGCCACTTAAATAAGCATGTCTCTTACTATTTCGTGTGTGATCTTTGGGGGTGGAAGGTTGG
>NW_004797633.1:70335-71949 GCF_000002075.1 Aplysia californica | reverse complement strand
GGGGGCGTCAAATATAGACAGACGTGTGCGCGCTTACGTCATTGTGTCGTATCATGACGGAAACCCAATATCGTCTGCCAGCTGTTGCCGCACCGCAGTTTCCCGCCACAAGTCTTTGACGTCTGCTGCCGTTGGCCTGGGTGGTTTATCGGTTCCGGCTCCAATTTCCGCGGTCCCCCCGGACCATGAAGATAGCCGGACCAGAGGGACCGGAAGCAAGATTACGTGTCTTTGTTTCTTTCGGTCCATGGCGATGTTGTAGAGCGCAGGGCCCAGTGTCAAAGTTTTCCTTGTGCAGAACACTACATTATTATTCATTAAATAATGTTGCTTCTACAATGCATTATATTATTCATTAAAAATGTTGCTTATCGCATGCATTATATTATTCATTAAAAAATGTTGCTTCTACAATGCATTATAATATTCGTTAAAAATGTTGCTTCCGCAATTCATTATAAATTTTATTAATTAACAATGTTCTTTTGCGATACACATTACCATACGTAAAAAATTATGTTCCTTCTGCAATACATTATTATTAATCGAAATGTTCCATTAACTGCAATACTGCATTAATCAGTGTGTAAGCTTATTTATTGCTGTTGCTGTTTTGTTTTACTTTTTTACTCTGTGTAAAAAAATGGAAACGTCTTAAGGACAACCAGTTGATTTTTTTTTCTTTTCGTTTGGCTAAGGGGAAAGAGGTGCAGCAGATTAACGAAAATTGATACTGAGAACTTTAGAGGGTTGTGGAAAGATTAGAAACAGAATCCGATTACTGCGTGTGGCAGACGATGTCTTGGGGGAAAAGTAATGCGGATAACAAGAGTCCATCAAGGTTTTTGTTTCTTTTTGTGCCCGTCTGGCTGGATCTATGTGTGTCTTCTTTTTGCTTTTACCAGTGTGCTTTTACTTCTGTGCTTTCGTCTATAGTTCGGCAGGCGGTCTCTTCTGTGTGAAATTATGTTTCAGCTTGTGCCTAATATGTGTGCCGTTTGTAAGCATAGTGCAGTTGTCTTTTAAGGGTTTCCGATACGATGTCTGTTGTCGGAAGAAAGGAGTTCAGGGCCTTATTAATTAATTGTCTTCGTTAGCTAAGTTCTGCAAAGGTTGACGTAATTCTGACATAGTGTGTGTCTCCCACCAGCATCTGTGGTGTAGCGTTTGGCACTCCGCCGTCTCACGCAGGAGACCTAAGTTCAATTCCTGATTGGGGAAAACTTCTATAGAGTATCTCGGTCGTCTGGAATGATGTATCCCTCTCAGCCCGGGTTTGCCATTGCAGACAGGGTCGAAACCCGACTCCTCAGTGATCTAAATCTTATCGATAAGGGTGAAAAAACACTTAATCTAAATATTCTTTTTAAAGTGTGTCTCCGGCAGAACACATTTCAGTACATCAAAACGAAGAAGAAAATAGAAGCTCTCTCGAGAGCCGTGAAACCATGGTTCTATTTTTTATTGTTCCGCATCTGTCATTCCCTCAGGTACAGAAGTATTTCTGAACGAATACGTATTGCTACGTGTTGGTTGTTGTTTTTTAAGGGTATTTTTTATGGATGGGGTTTGAATGAGGGAGGGAGTGGACGTGAGGGTGGAAAGGGAAATGGG
>NW_004797633.1:68565-70235 GCF_000002075.1 Aplysia californica | reverse complement strand
GGGGGGGTATTAACATGTTCTTGTGCACTGTAGAATTGTACATGTGCTGATTTATAAATGTGATGCTCTTACTGTGGCAGAACAACATAGAGGGAACTGCTGCTTTTTCTTTCCCCATTCATTCTATCGTCCCCTACTTTTTATGTATTTTTGTCACTCTCTTGCGAACTGCTATTTCCGGGGTGTCTTGATAGTCGAAGCCGACTGTGCTGTTAAGGCTAGAGAGCTGAGCAGAATAAGCCTGATTCCCCGTTTGGACTTCTCTGTTGACATCCACCCCTTAGCGTTCATACGACCTTATGCAGGTGACAGCGCCGTTAAACCTTACTAAAACTCTCTCTCTCTCTCTCTCTCTCTCTCTCTCTCTCTCTCTCTCTCTCTCTCTCTCTCTCTCTCTCTCTCTCTCTCTCTCTCTCTTAGTTGTTTATCTATCTATCTATATTCTGAATATGCGTTGCATACTTTTTTCTGAGTGAACACACGCACGTTAAAACGTGGGCTTTTATCCTGTGTTTAATTATCTTTAGAGATCTCTTTGCATTAATAAAGAACACGCATATTATGTGTCTGCCATTGACCTATACTAGACCAAGACTGTAAATATCTCCCATGTGAAAGGTGGAAAGCTAGAATGAAGGATCCGTCCTCGAATAAATACTGGGATCAAAAGGTGCATTATTTTCCCCTCGCGGTGCTCTCGTCGCTGACATGTGCTAAATTTATCTTTGAGGCACTTCTGATTCTTTCAGATTAATGGATGGCCTCGTTTTGCAACCTCGCTTGTTTGTGCGAAACCAAAATCCAGTACCTTTAGCTAACGGTAACAGTGACAAATAGAACATGGACTAGCTTTACCCCTGGTGAGACTCATTCTATGTTCTGCTATTTTTTTCCTAAACAATTTTTGTTGGAGGCTTTGGCTTCTTTCATCCTAAACTGAATTATCTAAGAGGTGAGATATCACACTAATGTTATTCTCTCTCTCCTTTTCTCTCTCTCTCTCTCTCTCTCTCTCTCTCTCTCTCTCTCTGTCCAAGGTTGTGTTTTTATGGATTTGCGCGATTTAAAAGAAATAATTCTTTTTTAGAGTATGAAATAGAAAATAATGGATCCTGTGCCGCATACTAGTTGTATGTATATTTATACACGTACGTATTTGTTTACTTTGAAGGACGGAGATGGGCCGAGCACTGAAGAAGAGGACCTGAGAGAAATCATGTGCTTCCAGTTTTTGGAAGTTCATCGCTCGAACGTATGATCCCGCAAGACGATTCTATCACATTCTACCTGTCAGTTTGGAAGAATGCAAGACTAAAGTATTATAGTATTAGAAGAATTTCTTTGTTGTAGGATGAGAAAAGGGGCCGTTGTCTCTGCTTGAAATGGCACGTTTTGTCACGCTGACTGGTGGCATGTATGTGATTCCCATGTGGTCCAGGCCTGGCATGTGGGCGTTTGGAGGGTGCCACTTGTAAGCACAAGTACGTTTATCATCCTTTGCTCTTTAGATATTCATATCTGCTGCGCTTACTCATGCCTTTCATTTTTGTCGTGGATTGTTTGAGGGACGTAAAACTAGTTTCAAGCTTGAAGAAAGGAAGAAAGATATTGGTGAAAAAGAAAGGGTGTGGGAGAGAAAGAGAGAGAGAGAGGGGGGAGAAAGAAAGAAA
>NW_004797633.1:65516-67668 GCF_000002075.1 Aplysia californica | reverse complement strand
AAAATTTGGAGCGTATTTTCTGCGTATCTTTTTATAGAGCAAGGCTCTAGATCTAGATCTCTATATTATATCCTAGGTGCATTTGGAACACAGAATTCAAGACTGATTTGGAGTTAGTGGTTAGCAAGAAGATGTTAATCTAGATCGAGATCTGTTCGGAGTAAAGACGTCCATGGAATATTAGTTAATAATGTAGTAAGATGCCTCCTACATGTAGAGTTTGTTTAACCCACGAAATAGAGGTGAAAGCGAAAAGAAATGGAGAAAAGCGACTATCAATCAGAATTTCCATCCTTGTTAGTCAGAATCTGGAGGAAGACCTTGAGTGTGCTAAGCCAGAAAGAATGCAACGCACAGTCCTTTAGTGAAACTGAAGTTGATCGGAGATTACGAACACTTGACTGGGGTAAATTCAGTGCCGTCTGTGAACATTGCAATGCTATAAAATGGAGAGAAGAGAGAAACACATCCTGCTGCCAAAATTTTAATGGTAAAGTTAGTATACCTGTACCTCCCGCACCTCTTCAGGAACTAATAAAGTATTACGATGTAACACAGAGCGACTCTTATCACACTATGTAGGTCATACAATAATGCTCTCGCCTTTGCTTCAATTGGGTACAGTGAACAAGCTGAACAGAGCTTCAATCCAATCTTCACAATCCAGAGCAACCTGTACCACCGATTAGGAAATCTTATTCCCACTGTTGGACAGTTAGATCTGCTTTTGCAATGACTGCCAAAAAAGCTCAGGGACAGACTTTGAAAAGGACAGGAGTTTCTTTACATGGCGATTTTTTTTAACATATACAATTGTATGTCGCAATGAGTCGTGTTGAGTCCAGGGACTCTAATTAGAATACTTGCAAAAGGACCTGCTGCCCAGGACGGAGTTTCAGATGGCGCATATACCAGCAATGTTGTCTACACAGAGGTCCTATGGCAATGATTCACGTACAAACAGTTTATCTTCCAAGGGATTTCCTATCCCTATATCACCGTTCATAGAACGGGTCTGTATCTTGTAATAACAATAATAATGATAATAATAATAGTAGTAGTAGTAATAATAATAAAAATAATAATAATAATAATAATAATAATAATAATAAACATTTTACTACCCCTTTCCATTTTCTAAAAGGAATGCTTAGTGCGTATTACATTCACAGAGATGTCACATTTTTTAGATTACCGGACAGGTGCGTGAGTAGAGCATATCATTAGGTAAATATTAATCTATGTATTTAAAACTTTATATATGCGAAATTTAGTCATAAAGTTGTCCTGGCAAGACATGCACTAAAAATGTAAAATGCCAATGCCATAAAATCTCAGAATTCGATCTGAGCTTGGATTGCTAAGCGCCATGCCAACAAAGTGAAGGGCATGCTCCTTTAATTACTAAAGGGCGTGTTGATAAATCAATGAACGTGCAAAGGGAAATGGAAGATTCTACTCCATCACACAGACTTTTGCCCAGGTCATCAAACTCCTGTCAGAGGGATGTTTAACAGGGAAAAGAGATTCAGTCTGGAATAGACAGTCCTCGTTGTACTCGGGTCGTAAATCGAAGAGATTTAGTTTGGTCCCAGTGGAACCGGAAGAGTTTTTAGAGGGCCTTCCCCTCACAGTACATAATATGCTCTCTGAAGTACATTTGTGCCAGACGCAACGCTTTAATTCTTAAACAGAACGTTGTGGAGCAGGGTGCTCTCAGAGGTGAGCTAAATGCATAGCGATTTACCTCCGTCGTCGTGTCGCTGCAAATCTTGCTTCAGACCTCTATTGGGAACAAGTTACTTTTTGGTTGTGGCTTTTTTTTCACATACAAGTTTTTGTGTGCTTTCAAAACGTTTCATTAGGCATGTTTGAGGAAATCTGGTATACCAGAAGATAATTTAACTGTCTATTTTCTCGGGGTATTATAATGCATATTTTTCAGAAGTAATACTTGGTTAAAATGTCTTCACTTTTTATGTTTGTAGCACTAACTGTTGGCCTGCAAGGTTACGTTGTATTGTGGGTATCTATGACATGTGAACCCCTTTGCCGTCTGGCCTGAGATTTCCAGGGCGCTCTTGTTGGACTACGGGTAGAAGTGAATTCCTGTGTTATATACTATTTTTTTAAATTGCCAATGGGAAGGGGG
>NW_004797633.1:62239-63931 GCF_000002075.1 Aplysia californica | reverse complement strand
GGGGAGGGAATCCTTTCTATCACTGGTTGGCCACCACATACCACTCTAACATATGAAAAGGGGGAGGAATTTTTCCTCCATTGGTGCGTCATCTATAATGTACTCTTTATTGCTAATCTGTCGAAACAGGGTTCTTCATGTCAAGAAATAGACTCACTGAAGCATCACAGCCTGATTCAATCTTCAAAATGACCTTGTTATGCTAGCAAGATGATAAATGCGCACAAAGCAATTAAAGAAAAATATCTCGCAAAGGAGTTATCAGGCCTTGATCAGAAGTTGATTTTTTTTTCTTCTGATTCTGTTAAATTCCAACCGCTTCGTTCATGAATTATTGGACATCCGTGTCAGGTAGCCACACATTGGCAGAGACACGATGTTGGCAAACCCACATCATTTTAGAGTTTAAGCACGCGCGTGCTAACATTGGAATGCTTTTCCAATTTGCCTAGCAAGAGATCGTAAAGTGACCCACACGCCTTTGATCAATTTAATTCGAGAAATGAATACCCGCTTCAACCCACCCACCCCCTAATGAAAAAAACCACACACGCACTTTCTGCTTCACTTAATGATGGTGTCTTATTTCTCTTAACAATATCAATACGAATTGTCAAAATGCCACCATCAAAAAGACACACAGTACAATTAAGGGGGGGGGGGGAGAATTCAATAACAACAGAGCACTTCTCAGAGAAAAGGCCCACAAACAACTGATATCGCTTTTAGTTGTTGCTTTTCAAAAATCTTGATAATTACAATACAAATCACTTCTATAGCACACATAACCTGGTATCTCCAAGCGCTTCACAATAAAATAAGATTTAATTCAACATTTCGTGTATTTTAGCCTATATTCAACGTACAACAATGTTTTTAAATACATATAAAACACCTGCAGTCTGGCAAAAAACCCATACACAAAAAGACAATCACTGGGCTATTGACCACACCTTTTATCTATTGCAGAACACGTCAGCGTACACTCAATTTTGAAGGAATTTCTTCTCTGAAATGTTTTTCAATGCTCAGAGTTCTCAGCACGCGTTCTGGGCTGCTGATCAAACTTTTTATTTCCTTTCTTTCTATATTTTTTTTCAATTTAACGAGTGTTTTATTTGTAGGGTGACATCTATTAAAATATGATAGTATTATTTTAATTACTTCACTCCCCATTTCATCATTTAAGCGAAAGATAAAATACATTTAGTAATATTATGTAAGATAAGCTGTATGAAAGTAAACGTACACGCTATGGCCACTTTTAAGAAAATGTGTTTTTTTTGCCGTGTGTGTGTCTGTCTCTCTGTCTGTCGATATCTATCTATCTATCTATCTATCTATCTATCTATCTATCGATCTATCTATCTATCTATCTATCTATCTATCTATCTATCTATGAGCGTGTGTGTCGGAGGTTCAGGGAAGTTGGAGTTGGGGTGGGAGAGGTGGTATTCTTGCTGTACGCTTACGTACACACATTTCAGTGAGTTTATGGTTCAGTGTTTGAATCATACATGCACACACACAAACAAACACACACATACACACACACATACACACACACACACACACACACACTCACACAAACACATACACACACAAACAAACAAACAAACAAACACACACACGTACACACATATATACACAGGCACACACACATGCCCCCCCACCCATGCACACATACACACA
>NW_004797633.1:57857-61466 GCF_000002075.1 Aplysia californica | reverse complement strand
TATATACAATATATATACAATACATAATTGTATATAAACATGCATATATATTATGTTTATCAGTAATACATAAACCTATATTATATACTTGTTTGTACAAAATCACGCATCATATACTATTACATGTTATATCAATATTTTGTGTGAATGTTTATCAGTATATCCATAATAATATCAATATATTTTGTGTGTATGTGGTGTGTGTGCGTGTGTTTGTGTGTGTGTGTGTGTATGTGCGTGTGTGCGTATGTATGTATGGTGTGTGTGTGTGTGTGTGTGTGTGTGTGTGTGTGTGAGAGAGAGAGAGAGAGAGAGTATGTGTGTGTGTGTGTGTTTAGTGAGCGCATAAATGTGTTCATACATTTAAGGGAACAATTTTTTAAATTATATTTCTTGTTAAATACTGAAACAAGATTTTTTTTCTCTCGTATTGAACTCGCGCAGGGGGCTTTCGTGGCCCAGAGGTCACGGTGTTCGCCTCACATTTAACAGGTCTTGGGTTCGAATCCGGACAGCGATTCTTCTCTAAACGTTTCTCCTTTAACCTCCTTTCCTGCCATCTAACCGTGTTCTTTCGTCTGCTTTCGTCTCCACTTTTTGACACCTTCCCTCTTTCCCTTTGCCCCTCCTGTGGGCTGGATCCTGACTCTTTCTGTAGCCTTTCTAATGTTACTCCTTCTCACTGCTGTCTTTCATCCCCAGCCCTAATCTTATGGTAGGAAATATCTAATACCTCGCCGTCTCGGATAAGGGCGAAAATCTCAGAGGTTTCGTGTGCAAGTTACGCACGATAGACTTAAAATCGATAAGAGTAGGCTTCGGCCGCGACCCGGGCAAAATTCAAAATTTTCTACCAACTCAAAATTGTTTAACGTGTCCCGCACGCTAACATGGCCTTATGCAGTTGCAAGCGTTGTAAACACTTCAATTTTTGTTTTATGAAAGGACTTGCGCACCTTTACAAAGTGGATAAAAAGTAGGGCAGGAATCGTGCTTCACGCCGTGGTTATTGACTGCATTGATTTTCCAAACCCCAGAGGCCTAAGTTCTACTCTCTTGGGGTGACAAATAAATAACCTTTTCATAACGTGAGACCTCCCCTGGCTATTGCTTTGACCTATCAAACTCAGTTACATTTATCATGCAATCCATTTGGCAACGTGGGAGCTGGGGGCTCTCGTGGCCTAGAGGTTAAGATGTTGGCCTCTCATTCAAAGGTCCCGGGTTCGAATCCGGGTAGCGACCGAAAAATTTTCTTCTCTAAAATTGTCTCCTTTCACCTCCTTTCCTGCTCTCTAGCAATATTCTGTCGTCTGCTTTCGTCTCCTCTTTCTGCCCCCACCCCCTCACCTCCTTTGTCCCCTCTTCTGGGCTCCTGACTCTTTCTGCAGCCTTTCTACTGCTACTCCTTGACTCCTTCTTACAGCTGTCTTTCTGCCACACCCCTGATCTTCTGGTAGGAAAGATCTACACCTAGCCTTCTCGGACAAGGGCGAAAAATCTCCGAGGGCCCGTGTGCAAGTTGCGCAAGTTAAAGATCCCTTGGTGGTCTAAAATCGATAAGAGTAGGCTTCGGCCGCCACCCGGGCAAAATTCAAAATTTCCTACCAACTAAAAGTATTAGGTGTGTCCCGCGCGCTTAAATGACCTTATGCAGTTGCGAGCGCCGTAAAACACTTATCAAAAAAAAAAAAGTGGGAGCTGCTACCAGCAGAAACTGGCTATGATTCCGTCAACGTAAGTGTTGCCACAATCTAAAGTAGTATCAGAGACACGTACAACGTCTCTGGTAGTATTCAACGCTGACTGAAAAAACAACTCTCTAAGAAAGACGGCAGGCTATAGATCTACACATCAGTAAACTTAAAATTGTATGTTGAATTGGCTGTCCCAGGTGAAAAGTAGGACGGTCGTATCTGCGGGTAAAAATACACACCGCAAGTTCCCATCGGGAACGAATTTACCCGTTCCCCCACCCCACCTCACCGCTTTCTGTGACAGTTTGAAGTCAGGCAGTGCAACGTTCTAATGAGATCACAGATTTGACGCGTCGGTCCTGTGTTCACCCCGGGTGCTTGCAGGCCTTCGGAAAGCATGCACTGTGCGCGCGCGCGATGGCGTTCCTTTCCCTCAACGGGGCGTTTTGCTTGACTGAAGGCCTCATGAAAAAAGCCAAAAAGAAAAAAGAAAACAAACCTCGACCTAACTCGGAAGTCTAAAGTATGACTCTTTGTAGTATTTGTGGTCTGGGCATGGACTTCGATGTTCGCGTTTGTTGAACGTAAAGCAAGTCACTTCTGTACACAGGCCTGGACTGCAGTGAGATAGACTGGAGGGGGGAAGTATTTATTCTTCTACTGCTAAGTGTAGGAGTGTGAAATGCTGTTGTGAAGTCTGTGTGGTTACAATCTTTGAATAAGCCTACTGTGTTTTCTTATTCAAATTTTAAAGTTCTTGACGAGGAAGGAATATTTCAATTAGATCTAGGTAAGCTTAATTTCTTTATCTTCATTTATTTGTATTATGCCTAAAAGTGCGAGAAGAAAGGAAAAGAAAGGACAGTAGTGTTCTTTTGTGGTAGATTTTGTTCTTTGCAAGGGGTCTGCTTTTAGTTTTCTATTTACAGCTGTTTCGTCTTTCTAGCCTGTTGTACGCGCTTGTAAAAATGTGTGTTGGTCATTATACTTTGCTACCTAGCCTGTGACTTCAGGGGGGCATAGCCGTGTTGATATGAAGTGATCAGTTAATCAAGTGTAGTAATTTAGAAACAAATATAAATGACAGTGTTGTGAAAATGAAGAGTAATTAGTAAGGATGGGGTTATTGTTGTGTTTAGGTTTAAGTTCTAAACCGCTTTGTTTTGTCTGTTAAGCCCAATATGTACGCACTTCCTTACCCAAACAAAGCCGTTAGATTAATACCAGATGTTTTTGTTGTGCTCCTGGCTAAAGAAAAAAACAACTTGGCACACATTATTATACTGCTTCCTACACTCATGTTTGTGCAAGTAAGACAGAAAGCGAAAGGTGGATGAAAAGGAGCTCTAAAGAAAAAGTAAAGGATTATGAGACGGGGCCCTCTTTCTCATCTAAGCATACTTCCAACCATCAGCATAATACGCACGTTTATACACACACACGCAAACACACACACGCATGCACGCACATACAAACAGACAAACCCACACACAAACACAAACACACAAACACACAAACACACAAACACACAAACACACACGCACACAAACACGTGCAAGCATACGTGAATACTTACGCATACGATTATATAAACGTTTAAAAAAATGTTTTGTTCACTCTAACGAACCCGAATACAGTTACGCGTACACACACACACACACACACACACACACACACACACACACACACACACACACACTAACTTTACTTTTTACTTTTTCATCCTCTGTTGCCGTTAAGCGTCGAGGGGAGATGCAGTTTTCTATGGTAGGCCAGCTCCGCAGCTCTTTCAGTTGTGATGTTATGTTTTCTTAGAGTTTCCTTGACACCCTCGATCCACCTTTTGCGTGGCCTTCCTCTTCCTTTATAGCCTGAGTGCTTGGTGTTGTAGGCTCTCAAAGCTGGCTGGTCA
>NW_004797633.1:55113-57757 GCF_000002075.1 Aplysia californica | reverse complement strand
GTGACATGAGTAACAGGTGGCCAAACCATTTTATCCTCTGTCTTTCTATGTAACGCAGGCAGGACTCAGTGCCGATAGCTGCTCTTACTTCTTCATTTCTCTGCCTGTCTCGTCTTGTGATGTTAAGGGTTTTGCGGAGACATTTCATTTCACAAGCGGTGATTGCTAAAGGTCCAGGTCTGGCACTGATAACATAATGTTGGTATGAATATTGAGGTGATAAGTTGTCTCTTTGTGTCCATAGAGATGTTTGGATGAGATAGAAGGGGTGGGAGCTGGTAGGTGACAGCGTTGGCTTTTTGAGTTCGCATTTCTATTTCTCTGTCTATGGACCCGTTTTCAGAAAAAGTGCTGCCAAGATATTTAAACTCTTTCACCTGTTTCAGTTGTTTACTGTTGACATGGATGTTCAGGGGACTATGGCTTCGGCTCACTTTCAAAACTTCTGTTTTTGATGTGCTTATTTTCATGTTGAACTTCTCACAAGTGTTGTTGAGTTCGGTAGTGTGATTTTGGAGGCTTTGTTGGTCATGATGAATAAGACATTGGTCGTCTGGGAACAGAAATTCATTTAGGCTTTCTGGGCTTTAGTTTGCTTCTTGCGTTATTGTGTCCATATATATTATAAACAGGAGGGGAGATAGAACGCATCCCTGTCGTACTCGAGATCTTACTTTGAACCAGTCTGTATTTCCTTCCTTCGTTCTTACTGAGCTTCTGCTGTTGGTATATAGAGCTCTGACATTATCTAACAATTGTCCTCTGACGCCATACTTTTCGAGTGTCTTCCAGAGTTTTGCATGGTTTACTCTGTCAAAAGCCTTCTCTTGGTCTATAAAGACGATGTTGGAATATTTGTTGTGTTCTATTGTTTTCTCGTATATCTGTCGTAATGCGAATACGGCATCTGTGCATCCTCTTCCCTTTCGGAATCCAAACTGAGCTTTGCTCAGATTTCTCTCTACAATAGGTCTTATGCGCTGCTCCAGTAACTTTGCATACAGTTTTCCTGAGTGGCTTAACAATGAGATGCCTCTATATGTTGGGCAGTAGCGTTTGTTGCCCTTTTTTCCATAATGGTACCACTATGGCTTTCTGTCAGTCACACACTAGCATACACAAATATAGATATACGCACTTCCAAACAAACACAGGCTTACAGAGAGCAACTGTTAAAAAGTTTAAGAGGGCACGTAATATAAGACATCTGTCAGTGGTAGATACCGGCGGAGACGACTACTTTCTTGTCTCCGGAGATACCCAATCGATTGGTAAACTAAAAGTGCATTTCTGATGTGGGCGGGAACGTAATTTCACCCACTCTGCTTCAAAGAAGAGAGAGAGGGAAGAAAATATATTTGGGGGTTGGGTAGATAAGGTGTGAAGGAACTGGAAATCACAGAACAGTGTGGAGAGATGGATGGCCTATCATAGTCATTAGATATGGATTACGAGAAAAAAAAGAGTGAACGATCAATTATGGTGTGATTTTTGTGAATCTGAAAAGAATCATATCTCCATCCCTGTAATACGCTCTCCCCTTCCTCCCCCCCCCCCTCTCTCTCTCTCTCTCTCTCTCTCTCTCTCTCTCTCTCTCTCTCTCTCTCTCTCTCTCGCTCTCTCTCTTTCGATAGAGCTTGTCAACATTCGTGGTTGAACTCCAGTACCAGCAGAGTGGCAACCTGCACCAAGTGGCCAAGCGCTGCCCAGAAAACTGAAAATGTTCCAAAATGTTATAGACTAGAGTCGGGTCTGCCAATGTCTTAAGTGCTCTAACTTCGTCGCTACACACTGCGTGTGACCATTTCCCGACTCTTGGAGAGAAAAAAAACTGTTTTGCTCTTCGTTGAATGACCCATTTACATATCGTCGATGGGATTCACAAACCGGCTACATGCAAAAATTTCAAAAATCTTTTTATTTGCTTAATGAATAGTAAATAGCCTAATACGTGTCCCCAATAAATATTAGGTTCGAAAAAAAAACTAAAAATATGTTTTAATTGAGACTTCCCAAAACGGACACCTGCAGCTGATGGAAAAATGGGATCGCCAAACCGGCCATGTACATAGCCGCATCGGTTTCACCAGACCGTCGCGACATGCGTTGACACGTGCCATCGAAAACCGGCTACATGCTTCCCCGCCGTGCATCACCCCGACCGTTCCGTATGGGTTTTTTTCTCTTGAACTAGACAGAATTGTAAACTGTTATCAGTGTTGTTATAGTTAACAATGAAGTGACTTATAATATAAAGCATTTGTGTGATTCGATTTACTAGATTAGATTTGTCATTAATGTATGCATCTAGATGAGACATAAGAACATGAAAGATCAATAGAGTTCCAGCCATATTATGGGCCCGCACCTTTACAACAAGCTCTCTCTCTTCTTCACCTCCTCCTTCTCCTTTTCCTTCTCCTTCTCCTTCTCCTTCTCCTCCTTCTTCTTCTTCTTCTTCTTCTTCTTCTTCTTCTTCTTCTTCTTCTTCTTCTTCTTCTTCTTCTTCTTCTTCTTCTTCTTCTTCTTCTTCTTCTTCTTCTTCTTCGCCTACATTAATTGTTGTATAATAGCACACTCTAGTGTTAGCTGCTGCAGAGCAGCTGTAATAGCAGTAGTAGTGCCATCATCATCATCAGCAGCA
>NW_004797633.1:53005-55013 GCF_000002075.1 Aplysia californica | reverse complement strand
CTTCGTCGCTACACACTGCGTGTGACCATTTCCCGACTCTTGGAGAGAGAAAAAACTGTTTTGCTCTTCGTTGAATGACCCATTTACATATGTGTATAAGCTTACTGGCCAGTCAAGTAATTCAACCCGCTTGCCTACAAGACACAGACCCTTGTTTATCAAGTTAAGATCTAGGCTAGACACACATCGTCTGCTAAGCTTTCGAGCAATGCTATGCAAGTAATACAATTAGATCTATTTGCACTCTGGAGGCCTATAAATGTTCTGTATAGAGATAGCTTATTGTGGTGCCTGACAGCAAAGGCTTCGAAATAGTTTGAAAACCTGTCTGAATAATATAGCCTTGTTGAATTAGATGATTTGGTGCATGTAAAATGAATTGGTTCGCAAGATGTTTAGCTTAGAATGTTTGTTAGGCTATGGGCATGTGTTTCAGTTTCGCCACTTGTATATATTACAATATCGTCACAGATTTTATGTATGTAATCTTAGTATGTGTCCATCTCCTCGAGGGGTCAAAATAGAGGTTAAAAATCAAAGCTGTATTAAAGAAATGCCTGTTGATAGATTGTCATTGTAGCATGAGCCTATGTAATGAATCATCTGAAAATGTAAAGTGGCATTTTTGGCTTTTGGGAAAGGTGACCGGCTTTAGTGGTGTACGTGGCGTGGGTGAGTGTGTAACGAACAGGCTTATGACTTGCACGTTTCAAAACTGGGGTCTTCGACGCCAACTCGTTTGGTGGTAGTTGGGGGGGGGGGCTAGTCTTATTTGTTGAATCCTGTAAACGACATTTTGTCCCGAAAGTGCTGGTGAGTCTCCTTTCGGGTGGGTAGCAAGTCCTTAAAAAACATTCCTGGAGGTTTCAGACTCAGACCAGCCCCCAGTACAGCCATACAGTGACCAACAAATTGTATGTGGGGTAGCACGGAGAAAACGCCTTGTCGGGGCGGGTAAGAAGCCAGCCTGACTTTATTGGAAACTCGCTTTGAATCCAGTCCATGTTTTTCATGAAATCGACACCTAACTAAATGTGTACTCCCGCCAAAATGATTCATGCTTTTGAGCTGATTTACATGGACAGAAATTTATGACATTGTTTGTGATCTGCTATTTTTTCGATACATTTCTTGGCTATTATTTAAACTGCACCATCAAGTTCTCCGTTCTAGTCGTATATCTTCAGATATTATCTACCATAGCTGTTTGGTAGCCTACCTACCTCACAATAGCAGCCTAGTAAAATTCGAAACAGAGGCAGTGGCATCTAGAACAGGTAGGGGTTAGGTTGGGATAAGACGCCCATACCCTATTATATTCATCTTGGCCTTTTCCCCAGCTACCTCTGTCACACCAACTACTTCCGTCACACCAACTACCTCCGTCACACCAACTCTCCGTCACACCAACTCTCCGTCACACCAACTACCTCTGTCACACCAACTAACCCCGTCACACCAACTCTCCGTCACACCAACTACCTCTGTCACACCAACTAACCCCGTCACACCAACTCTCCGTCACACCAACTACCTCTGTCACACCGACTACCTCCGTCACACCAACTACCTCTGTCACACCAACTACCTCCGTCCCACCAACTACCCCCGTCACACCAACTCTCCGTCACACCAGCTACCTCTGTCACACCAACTACCTCCATCACACCAACTACCTCCATCACACCAACTACCTCCATCCCACCAACTATCTCCGTCACACCAACTCTCCGTCACATCAACTACTTCTGTCACACCAACTACCCCCGTCACACCAAATACCTCCGTCACACCTACTACCCCCGTCACAACAAATACCTCCGTCACACCAACCACCCCGTCACACCAACTACCCGTCACACCAGCTCTCCGTGACACCAGCTCTCCGTCACACCAAGTACATCCGTCACACCAACTACCTCCGTCACACTGTCACACCAAGTACCTCGTCACACCAACTCTCTTTCACACCAACTACCTTCGTCACACCAACTCTCCGTCGCACCAA
>NW_004797633.1:51110-52905 GCF_000002075.1 Aplysia californica | reverse complement strand
CTACCTCCGTCACACCAACTACCTCTGTCACACCAACTACCTCCGTCACACCAACTACCTCTGTCACACCAACTACCTCCGTCACACCAACTACCTCTGTCACACCAACTACCTCCGTCCCACCAACTACCCCCGTCACACCAACTCTCCGTCACACCAGCTACCTCTGTCACACCAACTACCTCCATCACACCAACTACCTCCATCACACCAACTACCTCCATCCCACCAACTATCTCCGTCACACCAACTCTCCGTCACATCAACTACTTCTGTCACACCAACTACCCCCGTCACACCAAATACCTCCGTCACACCTACTACCCCCGTCACAACAAATACCTCCGTCACACCAACCACCCCGTCACACCAACTACCCGTCACACCAGCTCTCCGTGACACCAGCTCTCCGTCACACCAAGTACATCCGTCACACCAACTACCTCCGTCACACTGTCACACCAAGTACCTCGTCACACCAACTCTCTTTCACACCAACTACCTTCGTCACACCAACTCTCCGTCGCACCAACTACCTCCGCCACACCAACTACTCCCGTCACACCAACTCTCCGTCACACCAACTACACCCGTCACACCAACTACCTTCGTCACACCAACTACACCCGTCACACTAACTCTCCGTCACACCAACTACCTCCGTCACACCAACTACACCCGTCACACCAACTCTCCGTCACACCAACTACTCCCGTCACACCAACTCTCCGTCACACCAGCTACAACTACAGCTACCTTCGTCACACCAACTACTCCCGTCACACCGACTACCTCCGTCACACCAACTACTCCCGTCACACCAACTACTCCCGTCACACCGACTACCTCCGTCACACCAACTACTCCCGTCACACCAACTACTCCCGTCACACCAACTACTCCCTTCACACCAACTACACCCGTCACACCAACTCTCCGTCACACCAACTACTCCCGTCACACCAACTCTCCGTCTCACCAGCTACAACTACAGCTACCTCTGCCACATCATATAACTCCATCACATCAGCTTCAGCTGCAATTACATCAACTACCTCCATTACATCATCCACACCTCGCTATCTTAGAATTACAGAGTTCTACCCGACATTTTCGGCCGTTTTGAGTTACTATATGACCATGATGCCAGAAACTGGATGTTCTATTGTATAAAAATGGTAAGATTATTCGGAGTCGTTATTAAGATATTCAAAGAATTGCATTCGAAAAAGCTTGAGTTGTTTTGAAACTCAAAATCTTTAACCTAAAATTGCCTCAGATTCCAATGAGAAGGAATGTCCATGTCTTGTCTGTAAATCAGGAGAAAAATTAAATGGATTACCTTTGCTGAATGCG
This sequence comes from Aplysia californica, assembly GCF_000002075.1. Lineage (NCBI taxonomy): Eukaryota > Metazoa > Mollusca > Gastropoda > Aplysiida > Aplysiidae > Aplysia > Aplysia californica. The sequence goes on along the minus strand of NW_004797633.1, from coordinate 51,549 downwards.
GGAAATGTTAGCATGAAGATAGTGCACCCAGCATGGTTCTCTTTGGCTGTTAGAACTGTGACTGATGATGACAGCATCTAAAAGTGAACGATCAATAATAATGGTACCAAAAAAAAACACCCCGAAACAAAACAAAAATCCTGGCTGATCGCGTGAGTGAGAGACAGAACTGAATGAATTAGTTAATTAGATAGAGAAAAGAAATGAGAGAGGTTTGTGGGGATGGAGGAAATGAGACGGGAAGAGGTTAATTGAGTGCCGGTGGCTGGGATTACTGGGAAGGGGAAATAATCTGAGTGAAACATTATTCAGTCAGCATACAAGGCCCACCATGGTACCGAGACAACATTACGATACTAATATTATTATTGAAATCATCATCATCGTCATCATCATCATCATCATCATCATCATCATCATCATCATCATATTATTATTA
>NW_004797633.1:42010-49387 GCF_000002075.1 Aplysia californica | reverse complement strand
CTCTCTCTCTCTCTCTCTCTCTCTCTCTCTCTCTTTCTCTCTCTCTGTCTTGTTTATCCCTCAATATCTCTTTGCATCATGCTGCTCTTCTCATCTTCGATGAGGTACATCTTCCTTGTAATCTTACCACCGTGGAAAATACGAAAATTAGATCTCGAATAGAAATTGCCAAATTCTGGTGACAGAAAAAGAAAGGAAAGACAGACATCTTTTTACTTTTGGTCTTACCGCTATAAACACTCAAAAACAATTAGGGGCCAGCTGTTGGCTATTGCACACCCCGAAAAAAAACCACAATGTGCTCTCCTGAACAATGTTTCACAACAGTTTGTCACATTAGCAGTGAAGAATTCGGCCCAGCTGTTTCAGGCTCTTGTCGTAGGCATAATTAATTATTTTTTATAACCCACTCAGCTCTGTACGTATTTCTCTCTGCATTTCAGTTTCACAGAAAGAAAGAGGCGTGAGAAACGATGAGATAAGTCCTTTGATGACTACAGTTAGGTGCCACAAGAGGACACGGAGACGAATGGGGACTTTCCCGTGATGATGCAATGTGCAGTAATAAGTCGGACAATTGGGTTCCTGCCAAAGGCATCTTGAGTTATCGAACTCACATATCCTCACAATTCGGTTTTGACCTCAGATTAATTCACTGAACAAATCGAGACAACTCATTGTTTGGTTTTAAAAAAAGAATCTTTTTGGTTTTTGAACTAGCTTCGGCAACTGGCAAGGTTGTGTTGTAAAGCATATTGCGACCACTCTGCACACGACTGTTACATTTACAAAAGCGGTGCCTCTGCGTTCTGAGAGTTATCTTCGAAAATTTTAAAGTTTTTGAGCTGAGAAGAAAGTGTTGAAATCACAACAGTACGTATAAATTGAGGCTCCTCGATTCAAGGATATGTCACAGCATCCAGCAGTCTACCTGTCACCGATCTCTAAAATTGACCTGCTAGTCGTATCCTATTCACACAGTAGCTGCAGTGGATTCAGCACCAACGCCAAGAACTGATCTACTTCATGGAAGCTGACTTCCCCATCTGTGTGTTCTTCCTGACCATTCGCAGTTTCAGTCGAACTATTTCCAAAGTCCGAATACATCTTTATCTCAACATTTCCTAGTACAGTAGATAAATTGTTGTTTTCCGAGTGGAGCTGCTCTCAACAGTTAGTGTTACACTCTCAGGTTCTACTCAGGTACTCTTTTCCCCGACAATACCTTTTGTTGATAACTTCAAAGTTACTGCTTCCCAAGACAGCTACATCGCTACATCTGTCCAATCATTCGCCAAATCTATACCCCAATCAAGTTTGGATTATCAACGACAAGTATCACCAGATTACGTTACCACTAGCTGTCCCTGGCCGGTTCTTCCATTTCCTCGTCATGACGGGCATGTGCTTCCGCCTTGTGGGCTGCTGTGAAAAGATCCAGGGCGCACCAGCAGCTGTTCTCTGCGTAGTGCTGTTTATCATACAGGTATGTCCACAGTTCTGTCGCATTATACGGCTGGGATGAGCAACTTTTTCACTGGAGAGCCACTTTCGAACACCGGAGCAACAATTAGGGCAACCGTCAGAATATGAAATCTAAAATTGGCGTTTAATAGATGCAAAATGGACACCCTCCCTCATGAGCAATCGTGTTTAAATGCTTCAAATACGCTCTTTCCTGCCATCCACGGCAATAGGTATAGCCACAAAGCTGCATTTGGCCAAATCAATCTTTGCAGTGATACTTTACAATCCCGCTTGTACAGACCTATTCATAACAGTTTTTGTTGAGGGAGATCGTTAAGTATGCCTATACCTTCTTTAACCTGTAGAATACTGTAAGAATAATGAATATGTGAGATTATACTGTGGTGCAGAATCAGTTAGCATAGCGAATAAGACATCTTCGTTTCTGCCAGCGTTGGGAAAGGTCTATCGATCGCGACAAATAGTAGAAAGAAAAGAAAGTGTGTTTTTTAAAATCTAGATGACAACTCTTTCCATCTCTGCTGTTGCATTGAATCAGTAGACAGATACTTCTTATAATAATATAGAATTTGTGGAAATTCAGATCGTATTTCAAACAAATGCATGGATGCCACAAAGCCCCCCCCCCCCCCCCCAGTTCTACATTATGCAAAGCACAGCTGTAAGCAATCGATCACTTCAGTGCATCTCTCAACAGACTAGAAGCAAAATTCTCAAACTTCTCAGACAATCATGACTTAATCACAGCGTGCATTTATTGTAGATACAAGATTGCTGATCAGGTTTCCCTATTTCATCTTGTTTGGTGGCCGGGGTGAGCTTCAAAAAAGAACTGCGCACGGGGGCAAAGAAAGGGCGTTTGTTATTTCTAAAAATGGTATTGTACTTTGTCTATTAGGTACAGATCTATCGTTTGTTCTAAAGACAGTAGTTCAGTAACAGTCATGCTATTTTGACATCTCAGCTGAGAGAAAACAATATTATTGTTTTGTCAATAACAATTCTCATGGGTACACGGTGTAGACTGGGGCAAAATGTGACTGAGTAGCTCTGCCTTTCTGCTGGGAAGTATCCCACACAGCCTAAGATGGTTCTCAGTATTAGTAAGTGTATGGGACATTTTCAACTACCCGAGCGCCAGTGCATAAAGCGAGAGCTTTGAAAAGCACATACCCTTTTTGAATGTCAGGAGCAAAATGTAATAAAAAGGGGGAGAAAAGCATGTCAAAAACACTTTGGTAATATATCAGTATTACGTTCAGGTTGTCCAGCATGTTCATATGTATCCCAAAATGGTCTATAGCTTTTAGCAACTTATTTCAAAGTCAGAATACTTATTTTCTTTCTTCAGGCCGCGAGTATGAACTTCTTTTTGGTGCAGAATCTCGGCACCGCCCACTACGTATGGATCGCCGCAGACTTTGTGAACGCCGCTCTCCTCATCATCTGCATCATCGTCGCCTACAGCGTCTTGAAGGCTCCCGAGAAACAGGAGGTCACCGGGGCTAACGGCATATCGTGCATAGCCTGGATTCTGATGAGCATGTCTCTGGCTGCGAAGACCATTATCATCCTCAAGAAAGTCACGAGAATCGAAGAAGATGATCCCGGATTCATGGGTCCGAACGCTCTGAAGACGACCATCGGTCTCAGCGGCTGTGTGTTCTTGTGTTTCCTCATGACCCAACACGACGCTCCATTGGGGACTGAGAGAAGGCAGTACATCGAGGAGCTCACCGGCACTGTCGTCTTTGACATCCTAGACACAGTGGATGTTCTCGAAGTCCTCTTTGACAAAGACAAACGAGCCACGTTGTCCGACGGTTTGGAAGAATTTATTTTAGCCGTCGCCACCCTTAACCTTTTGATTCCGTCCTTGCCTTTGTTTACTCTGGCTAAAACAAAATATGGGATGAAGAAACTGAGTAAGAAAATGGTCTATCTGCACCGATTGCTATTGGTACTGATAGTGAACGTACCTAATCTGTTGGTGAGAATGATTTTGTGGCACGGTTTTAGTGTAGGGATCTCCCCGTTCTGTTTGAAAAATATTATCCTTATCTGTATGACCGCCTTCGTGTTTTATGAAAACTACAAGGAGAGATACGATGATGCCAAAGAAAGAGAAGAGAATGAGCTTCGAGGCGTAAACGGCAAATACAGAAGCAATGGAGATTTACCTAACAACACTGATCCCGACTCTTACCGTCCACCAACTCTTGACCTCACGCCTAACAACAACACGTCGGAGAAAGACGAAGATGGAGGCGGCAGAGGGTCCTCACGAAGAAGCAGACACTCCATCGATGGTAGACATCAATCTTACGAAAACGTTGGCAGTCTCGACTCTAACAACAGCAGCAGAAGTCGTAGGTCTAACTACAGCGAGGAGGAAGGTGATCATCTTGGATTTGCTATGGAAAGTCGAATGGTTACGAGTATCTGAGCTTAGCAGTAGTAGTAATATATATGTAAAATGTCCCTTTCTCAAGACAAGTATGGCTTCCTAAGAAACGGCACGTAAACTCAAAGAACATATTATGTAAAGAGCTCTCTTGTGTCCAACCTATGCCGTTCCTGGTCTTATTCAGAATCCTCCTCTGATACTGATAGACTCCCGGTTATGTATACGGCAAAAGGAGAAACGAACACCGTCAGAGTATCTAGCGACAATCAACGTGCGACAGGGAAATGAGGAAGTCCGAGGAATCAACTGCCAAGAAATTTTGGTGAGATAAGTTAGTGGCGTGGCCTTTTCTTGTTTCCTATCCCCACTTTATATGAAAAAAGTCTGCTGAGCACACAAAGCTGTATACGTAACGCAGACGAAGGTTTTGGGAGCAGAAAGCTAATAATAAATTAATCACGGGTTGATTTATTCACCGGCAAGCGCCTTAATGGCTGGGCATACCACATTGGCCAGAACAGAATCGATGCTTTTGTAAGTTACGGCAGAACAGATCTTACATGTTGGTCGTGCAGTCAGAATACATCTTCTGGGATTACCAAGAGTCACCCAATCATTTCATTAAAAAAGCAGTTAATCAAACATTAAAATGCTGGCTTTTTTTCAGCTTTTGAATGCAGCTTCTTTTTTCTTTTTTTTCTTCTTTCTTTTTTGAGGTGAAAAAATTATAAACAAAAAAGCGAAATAAAGCAAAAATAAAGACGGATTTTTTTGTCTACAGTATGTTGAAATACTTGTTTAGTTCTACTTAACATGTTTTCAAAGGATGATCTGACTCTGATCTGCTTTTTAGCAGTGACTTTGTTTTGTCAATACCGTATGTACTGCAATGCAAATTTTACTGTCTCATTATATATAAGTGCTGCTGTGTCCATCTGGCTTTTAAAAAAATAGTTTCACTCTGTATATAATTTGTACATATAATATGTTGTTTCCGTGTACCCTTTAGCAATTAGATAATGTAGTTATTACGACATGTTGGAGATAATAAAAATAAAGACGACGTTTTGTACAACTAATAATGTTCAAAGAATTTTCTTTAGGTTGGTTGGGGGGGGGGGGTAGATCACCCTGGTAGTCACATAGGTATGTCGCATGTATGTCATTCTTTCCCTGCTTTTACTTAGATTAAATATCTATATTATATTTTGATGTTTTCTTCTGTGCTGTGATACTGTTTAGTAATAACAGTTGTCTTGTAGTTTGTTTTTGTTCGTTTTTTCTTCTTTTCTACTGTAGACCTACTGTGTTGGTGAAGAATTGCATTGAACAGTTCTGTCTGTCTGTCTGTCTGCCTGTCTGTCTGTCTGTCTGTCTGTCTGTGTGTGTGTCTGTCTGTCTGTCTGTCTGTCTGTCTGTCTGTCTGTCTGTCTGTCTGTCTATCTATCTGTCTGTCTGTATGTGTATATTCTGTCTGTCTGTCTGTCTATCTGTCTGTCTGTTTGTAGTTCTGTCTGTCTGTATGTTTGTCTGTCTCTGTTTCTCTGTTTCTCTCTGTCTCTCTCTCTTTGTCTGTCTGTTTCTCTGTCTCTCTATCTCTTAGTCTCTCTCTCTCTATCTCTCTCTCTATCTCTCTCCCTCCCCCCCCCCTCTATCTCTCTTTCTCTCTCTCTCCATCTCTCTCTTTCTCTCTCTCTCTCTCTCTCTCTCTCTCTCTCTCTCTCTCTCTCTCTCTCTCTCTCTCTCTCTCTCTCCTTCTTTCAAAGCTTCATGGAAGAACATGAAAGAACCTGTCCTGACATTCCAAACTAATTGTTTTATGTTATCCTCGCCTCGTCCAGTGTCCCTGGGTTTTTGTCTAATGTTCAGAGTGTTGTCAATAATTAATTCAAGCTTTACATGTACTTGCATTGTTTTCCCTGGCTGGGTGTATAGGAGGCCGCCTTCCTGGACACTACAGGAATGATGCCAACGGGGAAAAATAGGTGAACCCCAAGAAATCAGTCTTCAAGAGCAGTGTTTCGATATTCGTCTATGCCCATTCTTAGCTTTGCTTTGAAAACTGGTATATTATGTTATCCTTTTTGTGTAAATTAAATGTTTGGTTTTTATTCGATAGCAAATGTAAAAGATCTAGCACAGCCGTGTCCTGGAGGGAAGGGGGGGGGGACAATCTTTGACCTGAAAATTAATGATACCACGTAAAAAAAAAAGGACGTAGTGATATTATTTCTATGTTTTTTTAAATTCAGAGATAGCACTTTCCCTTTCACTGCGCTCGTAGAGTTACAAAGACATCTCTGCCATGTTTACCAGTTCTATAGTGATTGAACATCATAATATTTTATCTCCGAAATCGTAGGTTCGTCAATATGAAAACGGGGCGGCTTTCACTTTCACGATACTTACGACAGATAACAAGCTATGGTCTTGGCTGGCGTTAGTGACTGGGTTTTTATTTTTACTTTCTTGAATATTTCAATTATTCTTCCCCAGGCCATATGAAATACAAACGAAGAAAATTCTAGAATAAACAGTAAGTTAGGCTACATATTATTTAACTTCTCGACACGTTTATTGCGCTTTTGAGCACTTTCTCTTTGTCTGTTTGTTTATTAATTTGTTTGTTTGTTTGTATGTATGTGTGTTTATTTGTTCAAGCTGGCAAATATTATTTATAGTTAAGAGGGTCAGCAGGCGACCAATCTTTAAGAAAAAACAGAACAGTTTGTATAAAGTCAAGACGAGCTATTGAACAATAAAGCTGCTCGGACACTGGGTATAATGACCAACGTTGCGTACATTTAGTGAAGACAATGAACAACAGAAACTGTTATGTAGTATCCGGTCATTAACACCAAAAACAAGACTGGCCACTGTTAAATTGTCGCCACGAACATATTTCGGAACTAGGAAATTCGTGGTCTGCACCTGAGAGAGAAACAAAAGTAATTATTTCCTTTGTGAATTTTTTTTTCACTCAGTCCGGTGCCCTTCCCTCCTTCGAAATGAATTTTTTGAATTTGTAATGTGTGCAACGAAGACAACAAAAAATACTCTTCTATGATATGTTAAGTTTCTACTTCATGGACATTCTATGTTAACGTTATGTTAACTGATAGTGTCGGCGTATTACATTTTGAATCTCTAACAGATGCTTTGGGAACTTGTTTTTTATGAGCTCTATTTTTGCACTATTGCTACAATTGGCTTCGTTTGAATCCTATCCCAGTTGGATGCCAAAAATTAATGGCCCAGTTTGATTAAGTAGCTGTCTGTGTTGACGCTGGAAAAAAAGCTATACGGGAAATTAGTCTGCAATGGCAGTTTGACAGCGTTTGTCCGAATACATTGTTCGTACGACAGATTTTTATTACTTTGTTTTGAATAGTGATTTATTTGGTTTTCTCTCTTTTTTTTTCTTTCTTTCTTTCTTTCTTTATTCATTCTTTTATTTCTTCATTTATTTATTCATTAAAAAA
>NW_004797633.1:37971-40011 GCF_000002075.1 Aplysia californica | reverse complement strand
TGTGTGTGTGTGTGTTTGCACATGGGTGCATGTGCTGGAAGGAAGATAGAAAAAATGTAATTGCTCAGAACATAAAAAGTTAAAAGATAAACAGAATAGAGATTCAATAAAGGGACTGGAAGCACGCAAATAAAGCCCCTCCTCCCTTTAAGCCCCCGTCCCCACCTTGAGAAATCCATCGGAGCGGATGATTGAAAGGTGCAAGACATAGGTGGAGAGATTCGAAGACCAGCTTTAGTTTTCATACGCAGTAACGTCATCGTTATTGCTACTGGTTCGTGAAATTTGTTTGTCTCTTTTGCTCCTCAGCTTAGGTGAAAAGAATGCCCAAGAGGAGTTCCAAAACACTCCTCGTTCCCATGTAGATCCCGCCTGTGCACTTGCATTTACTAGACTGTAGAGTGAGTATCCCTTTCTGAAACATTGATGAGGAAGATAATGTTAGATCTAATCTAGATTTACCCTTGAATGTGTCTCGACGTGAGCTCATATGACATTACGCGGCTGTGAGCGCCGTAAAACAATTACCAAAAACCAAAAAGAAAACCCTCCTTTACTCCTGAGGGTAATTTTTTTTAATAGCGGTATGAACAAACCGTGGAAATAGAGCGTTAAGAAATAGTATAAACTAAATTGATTTGTGAGTTCGCCTGCCGTGTTAGCTAGAATCCATAGTAAAAGAAGCCTTTGCAAAATATATCTTTATTTGGTTAGCATAATAGTATGAAGACAGAAAAGCTTACGACAATTCGATCCTTGCTGAATGTGTTTACCTGATTCTTGTCGTGTTGTCCTTGTCCTCAAGGAAAGGCTATCCCTTACGTACTAATGGAGACCTCCATTTGTGTTCAGAGCAAAATGAACCTGTAAAATGTAATGCGACGCAAGGAGTGAACAGCCATGGTTTTGATTCTCATTCCTTACGAAACCAAGACACACGATTGCTTGCACTTTAATGTATTTTACACATATTTTTATCACCCCATCTATGTGTGAATGGGTACCCGGCCATTACGAATATTGTGACATTAGATTTTCTAACGGAACTTAAAATTAAAAATTTTCATAAGTTCTGCATAGGCTGTGGCTGATGAGCCATCACACGACCCAACAAAAATCGATCTGGAAGGATTCGTGTCGTTTTGGTGGACACAGCTAAACGAAATCTCACTGATTGCTGAATCAAAAATCGGTGTTCCATTTCAAGTGTCGACGGGGGCTCTCGTGGTCTAGATATTAGGGTATCCGCCTCTCATTCTATAGGTCCCGGGTTCGATACCTGACAGCGACGGAAGATTTTCTTCTCTAAAATTGTCTCCTTTTACCTTTTTTCCTGGTCTCTAACTATGTTCTATCGTCTGCTTTTGTCTCCTCTTTCTGCCCCCTCACCACCCCCCTTTGCCCCCCTTCTCTGGGCTCCTGACTCTTTCTGCAGCCTTTTGATTGCTACTCCTTGGCTCTTTCTTACTGCTGTTTTTCAGCCACACCTCTGATCTTATGAAAGGTAGGATCTAACACCTAGCCTTCTCGGATAACGACGAAAAATCTCAGAGGTACCGTGAGCAAGTTGCAAACATTAAAGATCCTTTGTTGGTCCTAAAATCGATAAGAGTAGGCTTCGGCCGCCACCCGCACAAAATTCAAAATTCCTACCAAACTGAAAATGTTTAATGTGTCTCGCGCGCTCTTAACCTTATTATGCAATTACGAGCACCGTAAAACGCTTACCAAAACACAACAATTACTGATTTCAAGAGAAACGGGCGACTAAAGGTCGGGTGGTGGTTTCTGTTTTGGTGAACACGCGGACTCAGTCAACATAAGGGAAAGAACTTTAGTATGCCTACATGTACATGTATATTATATAATGGGAAAGAAGCCAGGGAGACGAGTATTTTGAATATAGGGTTGTTTTGTTGCTGTTGTTTATTGTTGCTTTGTTTGTTTAGAAGACAGGTTGTTTTTGTTGTTGTTGTTTCTTGGTCTGTTCTTTTTCTTTTCTACTAATTAATTCATGTATTTATTTTTTTATTTGTTCAT
>NW_004797633.1:36620-37871 GCF_000002075.1 Aplysia californica | reverse complement strand
CGGAAAATTTTCTTCTCTAAAATGGTCTCCTTTTACCTTTTCTCTCTCTAGCAATGTTCTGTCGTCTGCTGTCGTCTCCACTTTCTGCCCCCACCCCCTCACCTCCTTTGCCCCATCCTTTGGGCTCCCGACTCTTTCTGTAGCCTTTCTACTGCGACTCTTTTGCTCTTTCTTACTGCTTTCTTTCAGCCACACCCCTTATTTTCTGGCAGGAAAGATCTACACCTAGCCTTCTCGGACAAGGACGAAAAATCTCGGAGGTACCGTATGCAAGTTGCGCACGTTAAAGATCCCCTGGTGGTCCAAAATCGAATAGAGAAAGCCTCGGCCGCCTCCGGGGCAAAATTCAAAATTTCCTATCAACTGAAAATGGTTTATGTGTCCCGCGCGCTCATATGACCTAATGCAGTTGCGAGCACCGTAAAACACTTACAAAAAAAAGAAGAAAAAAGAGAGTTGGGGCTGTATCCCCCGTCAAAACACACAGTTCTGTGACCACTCCACAACACCTCAATCGATGTTGGCGCCGGTCGACTCACCTGTAGAGAGGAGGAGGGGAGGGAGGAGGGGGAGGGAGGAAGGAAGGGAGGAAGGGGAGGGAGAAAAAGGAACCACCAATAAAAAGGCATGACGCGGCCAAGGCACTGCCAGTCGGCGAAGACTCGCCATTACAAGACGTTCTTTGACTGGCTGCAGACGCCCTGGGGTTTTGGCCGGGACCGATAAATGTTGGATATTAATGGTGTGTCTCTTTGCCGGGGCCGACTTTTGTTTGTGTGTGTGTGGGTGTGTGTGTGTGTGTGTGTGTGTGTGTGTGTGTGTGTTATGTGTGTGTGTGTATTTTTATTTTAGAAATTATGTTTTTAAACTTTGAAAGATGAGTTTTTAAAAAAAGCGTTTTACCTTTATTTTCAGAGAGTGCCTGATGTAAGAGGAAGTGAATGTACGCATAAGTGAATTCTAGTGTATCCGTTTGAAGTGTGAGGAGATAAGAGTGTATACTGTCTGTGGGTTATTTGTGTGAGTGTATGTGTGTGGGGGCTATGTGTTTGATGAGGTATGTGTGTGTATGTGCGTACATAAGTGTATGTGTGTGTATGTGCGTACATATGTGTATGTGTGTAGCCTACATGTGTTGTGTGTGTGTGTGTAAGTGCGTACATGTATGTGTGTGTATGTACATGTATGCATATGTGTGTATGTCATGTACACGTGTGCGCGTTTGTGTACATGTGTGTGTGTGTGTGTGTG
>NW_004797633.1:33897-36068 GCF_000002075.1 Aplysia californica | reverse complement strand
ACACACACACACACACACACACACACACACACACACACACACACACACACAAGCGTCCCTGAATTCGACGTCAGAAAAGGGGACGCCTGAACACACGTTTTGCCGTCTCAGCATAGGTGTGCAGTCATAGATCTATTTCCAAAAGCTACGAAGATAAAAAACCCAACACCTATCGTAATAATTGAAAAGAAAAACCATAAAAGAATAACTTGGAACAACCCACACCGGCCCAGCATTTCTCAGCAAAGACTTCCCGAAAGGAAAATCAAATCAATTAATATTCAGCCTCTAAAATGTTACAGGTACCCTCTTATCTCCTCCCCCCCCACCCCCCTTTTGGCACTCACGTAGACAGTCTTAGGTCTGGCTTCCCGGTCTAGCATTGAGAAGGCACAGCTGCCTTGTATTTACAATCTCCTTTCAGTTTATCACCCGGGGGGTTAAGTCTCGCTCTATTGAACTACCTTAGTACTTACTGACTCGACTTTCTCCGTCCTCTTCTACCTCTAGGGCGTCGAGGGGAAAAAGAGCTTCCTGTCTCCAGCAAGTTTGATGGCCTGGCTGGGTGGGATATTGTATCTTCTCAAAACTACCTTAGTGTGAAGTCCCAATCCTGGGGCGCTTGTGAGGGTTCACGACATGCCCTTCCCTCTCCCCCCAAATCCCCCCACCCAATAAAAAGGGAAAAAAGAAGGTAAAATAAAAGGACAACTTGGTACAAATAGCAACTTGTTTTGGCACCCTCGTGTGCGTGTACATCTGTGAGACTACTTCTTTCTCTGAGAACAGATACTGTCGTAGATACATCCAAGGTCCCTGTTAGAACCGGTCTGACTGTCAAGTGAGCGGAATGGGTTCGAATCCTCTCAGATGAGTTTCATGTTTGTGTCGTCATGGTGGTGGTGGTGATGGTAGTGTTGATGGTGGTGGTGTGATGTTGGTGGTAGTGGTGGTGGTGGTAGTGGTGTTGTTGTTTTCGTTGGTGGTGGTAGTGTGATGTTGGTGGTAGTGGTGGTGGTAGTAGTGGTGGTGGTGATAATGTTGAGGGTGATGGTGGTGTGCCAGTGTTAGTGGTGGTAGTGGTGGTGGTGGTAGTGGTGGTGATGGTGGTGGTGATAGTAACGGATTGTGTTGGTGGTAGTGGTGGTGGTGGTAGTGGTGGTGGTGATAATGTTGGTGGTGATGGTGGTGGTGCCAGTGTTGGTGGTAGTAGTGGTGGTGGTGCGAGTGTTGGTGGTGGTAGTGGTGGTGGTGGTAATGTTGGTGGTGATGGTGGTGGTGATAGTAACGGATTGTGTTGGTGGTGGTGCTGGTGGTGGTATTGGTCTGTTGTTCTGCGGAGCGCGTCAACGGGTCTGAGTGTGAGAGAGCGGAGAGGTGTGGACTGTCTGGTTCCTGCCATTGCCTCGTCATACTAGCCTACCACCGTCGTCGTCAGTCCTCACTGGAAGCTCTCTCTGTGCGCGCGCGCGTGTGTGTCTGTGTGTGTGTGCGTGTGCCTTCTGGAGTTGGGCGTTCTTCCGTCCTGACGGATTTGTGACGGGGATAGAATTAGGTTATACATATATACAGACATATTATATACATACATACATACATACATGTGGTACTGACTTCTCCGTCATTGTTTTTCCGTGTTGCCCCGAGGAATGTGTTGTCTGGTGCCAACTACTGTGTTTTGAGTGCGGCCTTTTTTGGTCGGTGCTGGTGAAGATACCGACATGGATTATAGATCTATATATATATAAATAATTATCCCATTCACAAGTGGTGGTTTTGTTGTTAGTAGTCACTTATCGGGTGTCCTGACAGGGCCCAAGTCTGATCTCAGACTCCTGGTGTGTTGGTATGTCGGTAGGTTAGTAAGTTAGTATTTATAGGCTATGGGCCTTTAAGAAGAATTATAGAACAAAACTTTTTGTGGATTCGCCGCACGGTCGCTGGCTTCGTCTGGTGTAGTCTGTAGGCACGTGATAATGTTTAGATGGGGAACAATCGATTAGACACTGATGAAACCTAGACCTACGTTTCCAGCAGAAAATGTCACGGACTGGGCCTTAGGTGTATATCCCAGTGATGATTTCCGTCGCCGGTGTGTGTGTGTGTGTGTGTGTGTGTGTGTGTGTGTGTCTGTGTGTGTGTGTGTGTGTGTGTGTGTGTGTCTGTGTGTG
>NW_004797633.1:26554-27871 GCF_000002075.1 Aplysia californica | reverse complement strand
CTGAGAGAGAGAGAGAGAGAGAGAGAGAGAGAGAGAGAGAGAGAGAGAGAGAGAGAGAGAGAGAGAGAGAGAGAGAGAGAGATGTGTCTGTGTATTTAGAGGACGTACATGTTTTACCAACGAAATAAAAAATATGTCTTATCGTTTCTTGTGCCCAGTCCTATATGAGACCCATTGCTTCTTCTTTCCTATCAAACATCTATCGTCCTTGTCTCCCCCTCTTCTTTTTATGTTTGTTACTCTCTTGTAACACCTCTAATCTTCTGGCGCTCATATGACCTTATGCAGTTTTGAGCGCCGTAAAACCTCTACTAAAACATGAGACCGATTTTGCTGTTCCTCATCTGCTCCATGTAGTGAATGTCGCAGTGTAGACTGCGGTGCTGCAGATTCCACGAGTCGAGGCTACATCTTGACTAGCGTGTCTGGACAGTCAGTGCCTTGTCCATATTTGTCACACCTCGGAAATAGCAGGGTCTGGAGATTGTTAGCTTCATTCTACGGTCGCCTTAGTCAAAGTTTTGACATTTTGAGAATAGAAATAGTGGCCAGATCAGAGCTTTGACGTAAGCTGTAGGGTTTTGGGGTGTGTGTTTTTCAATTATAAAACGATGACGGAAATAACGAAATGAAACAATACCACATGGGAAGATGCCCCTTGATATCTCTCTTTGAAATATGGCTCTATCTGAAATATGAGTACAATGATACAGTGTCCATAGCTTCAGGTTGTCCCTTTCTATGTCGGTGATCTCATGGCAGAGTTTGGTGGGGAATATTTTGTTCCTTGTCTGAGTAGACACATATTTATTGTCGCTCTCGTCCTTTGTGGATTGCCTCTCTCACGAATTTTAAGGGGTTTTTTCTGAAAGGGGGGAGGGTGTTGAGGATTAAAAGGAAGAAGGAATGAGGTATACACCTTCTTTTAAATGCAGCTCGTTTGTCATTCATAGCGAAACAATATACCTGTAGTTACGTGGTTATGTCATACTGTGAAGGCCTCTGTCAAACTCTGATAAGGGTTCGGGGTTCGAGTCTCAGCTCGGGTACTTGGAAACTGATCGTACGCAGGGTTATTTAGAGAAACGAGACGTCCAACTTTGTAATGTTCCGTATAAAAAGTCCTAACAACACTTTAGTGTAATAAGCCACCGCGCTAATGTGATGACCTGTCTGACGTGCTCAATACAGAAGCCCTGGACACATAACACCGCGCTGATTATTGACACATAACACCGCGCTGATTATTGACACATAACACCGCGCTAATTATTGAAGGATTCTCGGCCCGGGGCATGTTTTGATCCGGGCAATGGT
>NW_004797633.1:22857-24928 GCF_000002075.1 Aplysia californica | reverse complement strand
CACAAGTTTGGGAGATTCAGCTTCGACTTAGGAAGGTTCACAATATCGTGTTTGCGACAGATCGCTTTCCAGGAACGACTTGAGTCAGACTCATCGGGAGCCGAGCGCGGATATAATAATTGTACCCGGGAGGTGTCGCAGTGGAAACTGTACAGCTAGCTGCCTCATCTGATTCTGTGTGACGTAATAGAGAGGCCTCCTGTGGACAGTCGTGTGGTGTGGTGTGGGTTGTGTTCTTCCTCCCTGGTGTTTGTGACGTGTAGTCGAGGATCGGGTCTGGTGAAGGGCAGACTTTTCTTTGGATTTTTAGAAGATAGTAAATATAACTGCCAAAGGGGAAAAAATACCCAACAAAACAGAACTTCTAGAAAGCCCCTCAAAAACAAGATTCTCTTTGGATTTTTAGAGAAGATAATAAAACAAAGGAGGAGAAAAAACCGCGAAGCAGAACATCTTGAAACCCCCACAAAACAAGCTTCTGCTTCTCCGTGGATTTCTAGAAGATAATAAAAAGAACAAAAGAAAAAAAAAACCCGCTCTGGATTTTGAGAAGACAATAAAGCAAAAGGGGGATTCAACCCCAGCGAAACAGAACATCCAGAAAGCCTCCGCGAGAACCATGTGACTGGGATGTGTGTTCATTCTCCCGCGGTCTGAGCTTTCTGTGTGTGTTGTGTTCACCCCTCGTGTGTGTCGGTGGTCGAGTGAGTAGCGTGTGTGGGTGGTCGAGTGAGTAGCGTGTGCAGCATGTTGCACCTGGAGGTGGTGGGGTCGAGTCCCCGGCAGTCTGTGTCGTTGATGAGGGAGTTTCCGATAGAGCCAGCCGCCGTCGCTCCAAACACTGGACACACAACGCAGCTGATTCGGCTCAACTCGAGGTGAGTGCTGGTAGTTGTGGTGTAGTTGTTGTGGTGGTGGTAGTGGTGGTGATGGTGTTGTTGTTGTTGGTGTTGTGGTTGTGGTTTTTGTTGTTGTTGTTGTTGGTGGTGGTGGTGATGGTGTTGCGGTTGTTGTTGGTGGTGTTGTTGTGGTTGTTGTTGTTGTTGTTGTTGTTGTTGTTGGTGTGGTGGTGGTTGTTGTTGTGTTGCTGTTGTTGTTGTTATTGTTATTGATGTTGTTATCGTTGTTGTGATTGTTGTAGTTGTTGTTATATTTCTACGGTTGCTTCCATCTTTGTCATTCTCTGCCATGTGTGATTCCGTTGTTCGTTGTTGTCGGTGTTGGTTTTATCGTCCTTGTTATTGCAATCCTTGTTTGGTGGGATTTAGCCGTGATAATTGTTTTTTCTTACTGCAGCTCTTACTGAAACAAAACTACATGTAATCTTTTTTACAGTTCACCTGTGCCTCGGCAAGGTATATTATGACAGTTTGGTTGTTCTATTTTTTGGAGGTGTATTTTTATTTTATTGTCATTTAGCTTGGAATCTGTGGCGGGCTCATCTGAGCGCATGTCCGTGTTGTATGTTCGCACGGTAGGCAGCAAACCAGGATTGGTTCAGACAATCTGAGAAATGTTTGGTGGCCGCGACATCGTTCTGTCGTGAGCGTCAGTCTGTGTGTCTGGCTCATAGATCCTCCTCTATGACAACCCTTGTCAAACCTGTCCGACTAATTTTACTTGGCATTTTCTGGGAAATGAGAGCACCCCCTCCCCCTCTTCCCTCAGACCTCTTTCCGTTTTTTCTTGGTCCGAGGTAATTCTAAAATCCCAGTAACCCACGCGGTATTTATGTACGCTTTGATTGTCTTGTGATCTCCCGTCGCCTGTCTGGGAATGTCAGATCGTCAGAAAACTGTGGGTTTAGAAGAGTCGATGAGCTGTGGTGGCCTTTGTCGTCCAGTGTCTCAAGCTGTTGTCTGTGTCCGGCCGATTATCTTCATGCGCACCACGGTTGACCAGAAGACAGAGGGTCGCCGCTCGTTACTGTCACAGTCAATCTGTGGATGTGTGTCTCACCTGTACCGAACACTGTCACAGTCAATCTGTGGATGTGTCTCACCTGTACAGGACACTGTCACAGTGGATCTGTGGATGTGTGTCTCACCTGTACCGGACACTGGTCACAGTG
>NW_004797633.1:18927-20744 GCF_000002075.1 Aplysia californica | reverse complement strand
AGAGAGAGAGAGAGAGAGAGAGAGAGAGAGAGAGATTTGTCCACATGGTCAGGTAGTCAAGTCTCTCGTGTACAGGTTCTGTGGTCCCTTTGTTTCCCCCGACCAGCCCGGCCTGGCAGTATTGCCCATGGGCACACTGGTCACTGCTGGCATGTACCAATGACGTCACAGCGGTCAGTGCTGGGGCTGAGGCTTGACCACTGGATGTATGGTCACTTCCTTTGTTGTTGTTTTGTTTTGTTTCAGTTAGGTTTTTATAGCGCTCGCAACTGCATAAGATCTTAATAATGAGCGCCAAGGGGTGAATGTCAACAGAGAAGTCCATACAGGGAATCAGACTTACTTTGCTCACCTCTCTAGCTTCAACAGCACAAAGTCTGCTTCAACTATCAAGGCACCCGGGAAATAGCGGGTCACAAGAGTGTGACAAACATACAAAAGAAGAAGAGGAAAATGACGATAGTAAGGATTAGGAAAGAAAAAGAAGCAGTTCCCCCTATGTTGTTCCGGCACAGTTGTGATGTCGAGGTCTCTGTTGTAGCGCCGCTTGTTGGTTTCGAATATAGAAGCAATGACCTTGCCTCTGCCACTACAGTATCACCATCAACGCCACCCACACAGGCCACCACCCCCACCATTGTCACCACCAACAATGACATTGACTCCACCTCCCCAAAAATTAATAGCCACCACCACTGCCACTGCCACTACCAACAACAACAACAACAACAACAACAACAACAACAACAACAACAACAACAGCAACAACAACAACAAAAACAACAACAACAACAACACCGCGCTTTTTCACTCAATCATAGCTATGAGAGTGCAGGATCTACTGGATTCCTATGGGTTTGGGAAGAGTGGAAAACTCTTGGAATTTTTGGGCCTTGGGAAGTTGGCAAAATTCTTGGACAAATAAATGTTTAACTCGGTCTATTGTAAAAAATATTTCCTCGAAGTTTAGAAGGCCTCGACTTTACGCAGTCTCAAGTGTACCATAATCTATTTCTGCACGCTGAACATGACATACAGATCGAGTTCCGGTTAGCTTTTTGGCGAAGGACGGCATTTCCTCCCCCGGTATGGTATTTCCATACACAGATATTTCTGACCGGAGACGACACAAGGGACCGTACGTCATGCGTCTAACGCTACACTGACGAGACCTGCCCATTGAGCGGTCATCTGATTCCTGTCCGTCTATTCTATTGTTTTCAGTGGCTGTTGAAAAGACAATTGAACTTTTTTCTTTTAGATCAAAGCGATTGAAGACCTTAAACAAAGCCTAAAGATACTCAGACTATTACACATTGCGAGCAGGCTTGTTTGAGGCGTGCTACAGGATTGTCAACAACACGGACCGATGGTCCAAACTGTAGATTCTGTTGGTCCGTTTTTTTAAAAATATCTGAGCCTGACTGCTGATGCTGGCTTTCTATCTTTCTGATTTGTTTTTTAAAGTAATCACCCCGCCTCTTCCCATATTAGTAATATTGTCAGACACGTTTTACATAATTGTGAAATTTTATTGAAAGGTTAAAAAATAAGGGCTGTCATGTACTTTTTTTTATTTACTTGGAAATCGCCTAAAATCCCCCAATAACACAAAGACTTAGACAGTTAATTTCATGTGCTTCTGACCCTCCCAGACCCGGTGTACTTGACACTGTTGTTGCGTGGGATATCCCAGCACAGCTCGTGAACAATCTTACAACATTGACAGTTGCGACAAACTAAAACATAATATCCATTGATTAAGTCTCCAATGTAGGCTCATTTCTTGCTTATAACATCGAGTGCTTCAGATCGTT
>NW_004797633.1:14076-15359 GCF_000002075.1 Aplysia californica | reverse complement strand
AGAGAGAGAGAGAGAGAGAGAGAGAGTGTGTGTGTGTGTGTGTTTGTGTGTGTACGTATACGTGTGTGTTTGCGTGTATGAGAGTTAATGTTTGTTTGTGTATATGTGTATGTGCGTGTGTGCTTGTGTTTAGTGAGAGAGATAGAGGTATTGAGAGTAGATGGATGGATGAAGGTTTGTTGTTTGTCTAACTTCTAGTTTGTGTTTCTAAAGACGAGGTGTGTTCTTTCTCCTGTTACCCTGTTCATGACTTCACAAAAAAACAACTCATCAACAAAATAAAACCCAAAAATGCAATTATCATAAAAATACATAAAGAAATCAACAAACCACCCGTTCCTCTCAGTGCTGGAACGTCTGTGAGGCTTCAACGCCTATCTTTATGTTGGGAGAACCTCTGGCAGAGATGAGTCAATTCAAGTACCTTGGCAGTTGGCAGCATTGTTTTTAATATAGTGTAAAGCGCATTGAGCCTGCTGCTGAGCGGGGATATGCGCTATACAAGTGCTATCTATTATTATTATCATCTCCAAAACTGTACACTACAATGACAATGACAGTCTTTATTCACCTCGCTTGGAGAAATTTGTCTTGGTCGTTTACTTACAAAGGTTAGGTGCACTCACGGCCTCCAAAGACTTAAAAGTGCATGGATCGCTTTTGTGAAATTAAAAACGTGTATAATAGCAATCTTTGGGCTGTGTTGTTGTATGGTTCAGAGATAGGGAAAATGGGAACGAAACTGTTCAACGAAAATTAAAAAACTTTTAAACAAAATGTTGACGACAAATTTTATTGAATAAAGTCTGATGAATTTATTTGAAATAATGAGTTGGAAAGAGTTGGGATTGAAGGTATCAGCACGACCTTAAAAAAGAAAAGATGGAGATATTTAGGACGTGTTTTGTGAATGCCCGAGATGAGATCGCCTCATCAAATATGGTAGGGGAGGAAATGGGACAACAAAAAGAGGAAGACCAACTCTAGAAGCTACAGAAGCACAATGTGGGTGGTTGGTAGGTGTTCTGATGTGGTTTGCTCCTTCTTTCCTATCAATCATCTATCATCTTTATCTCCCCTCCTTCTTTTTTGTGTTTGTTAGTCCTTTGCAACACCTCTAGTCTTCGGCACTTGTATGACCATTTTGTGTTGCGAGTGTCCTAGAACCATTACCAAAACTAAAAAGAAGCAAATTCCCCCAGGGCCTCTGTTGTCGATGATACTTCGGTGACACTGTCACACACGCGCGTGTACTCTCTCTCCCTCTCTCTCTCTCTCTCTCT
>NW_004797633.1:8151-9270 GCF_000002075.1 Aplysia californica | reverse complement strand
TGTGTGTGTGTGTGTGTGTGTGTGTGTGTGATGCGATTCCAGGCTAACGGGGACTTTGGTGGGTAGTCTAGTAGTTGACTATTTAATAGTCCAGTGTTTCTGTTTTACCGTCACGATTATGGAATGCGTGAGGAAATAATTTCGTCTTGTTGGATATTTCCCCTTTCAAGTAAATTTATAGTGCAGTCAAAAATTCGTGGCGCAACTTATTGTCAAATATCTCCTTAACTATCGAACATAGGTTCTCCAATTTTTGCATAATAACTTGTATCAATTTGTCTTAACAGGTCAACATTTCTGTAAACACCTGCTAGCTGTATTCTAGAAAATTCTTCAATAAATACTAAATAAAAAAACCCAGTGGGTGGTTTCTACAGATTTTAAAAGGTTAACAGCTGGGGCAACATCGTTTTTGAAAAAAAGTCCGTCATTTTTTTCTAATGGTGAGATTATGCTTATTGAACGCATGTTTTGAAATCTTTGAGTGCAAAAAATGTGTCCACTTTAAAATTAATTTCTTGTAACAAGTTTTTCCGCTAAAAATTTTCATTGATGAGCTGTGAAGTGGGCCATATGCGAATGCAAAACGTGTGTGAGAAGCGGGAAGTGCTGTGAAAAATCATATGTTCCGCGTGAAACAGATTTGTAGTATTTTATTAAAATTTATGAAGAAAAGTTTTATAATCTAGCCTCAATTGTTTTGGTAAAATATGATTGAGTTAAAACAAATTGATGCAAACTGCTGTGCAAAGTATGGGTGATGGTGATTCTCCCGTTTAAGAGATGGTTGAAAAAATATTTGAGGATAAGTTGTGCTACCAATTTTTGACTGCATTAAAGGTTTTTATTTATCCTGTGAAAGTTCCATACACGGCGAACGATGGTTCAGTTGACAAACCAATGATGTGTTGTCAGCAGTTTATCTGCTCGTGTCTAGTTATTTATTTGTCTCAAGCAGTAAATACAGGGGATGACAGGATGCATACCCTTGACGTTTCCCGGTTCTTTCATTTCGTCTGTCAGTTTGTGGAGAGTGTTATGTTATATATTTATGTCTTGTCTCTCTCTCTAGTCAGTTGTCTGTCCTTTACATGTCTGCTCGGAGTAATGCGCCTCCCC
>NW_004797633.1:4061-5086 GCF_000002075.1 Aplysia californica | reverse complement strand
TTAATTACCGGTAATTTTCCTCCTCAAATATTGATCAACGCCACGACGGTTCCTGTTGTTTTAACCCAAGTGGACTTATTTTGACCTCACTCCCCCCCACCCCCTCCACTTAAAGAATTCCACCCCCTCCCACCTCCCTCCCCCTCACTGTCGCACAAACAGTGTGTGGCCCTACCCGTCTAGCTGAGCTGCTGTCATGCTGGACCACTGTGCCCATCCCCCGAGCTCAAATCTCGTACAGATGGATTTTTCAAACCTTGGTTTTGACCCAAAGTGAGGCCCTGCTAAGAACTATCGTGAATGGAACCAACTTGTGTTTCACGCGCTCATATATGACCTGATGCAGTTGCGAGCGCCGTAAAACTCTGACTAAACTAAACGAAATAGAGTTGTTCAACTACGAACATGACAACTTTTGAAGCGCCAGAAACGATCAGTCATTGAATCTATTACATTATGTAGCGTCTCCTTTTGACAACAAAAACCCAAACAAGTTCGACATTCCGCACCCCGCACGCCCTTTCTCATCCAAAATTTAAAAAAGTATAAATGATCGCTTTTAAGCGCAAGGGGACTATCCCGAAAAATGCTGTTTTGAGAAAATCGAAAGTAAAGTTTTTGCCCCTCGTTCAGTTTCTTTCAAAGACAAGGAGAGTTTTCTCTATAACCAAACAAATATACACACCAATGAAACCAAACTTCTCCTATAGGTAGGGCAATGCCCACTTTTGGTGTAGGTCAAGATTTCTGGAAACCCCCGAAATTTGGGTTAGACCTCTTGTCCTTAAACGCGACCAAATTGAACCGATGTCCGAAAGGACTGATGAGCCATGTTTGGCGTGTGTGTATAATAGCCTGCTGTGACAGACGTGATGGATTCGATGCGCGGACACACAGGTTCATCAACTCTCGGGCCGTGGTCATGTCTATTATCTATGGCCGGACTGCCTGGTTCTGGGGTACCGCGAGGAGGGGAGGGGGAGGGATGACACGCTCTTTTGAGAATTACAGTAACCCGCTCCCCC
>NW_004797633.1:0-2189 GCF_000002075.1 Aplysia californica | reverse complement strand
TATCTCAAGCTTGAACTACCGGTATTGAGTATCTCAAGCTTGAACTACCGGTATTGAGTATCTCAAGCTTGAACTACCGGTATTGAGTATCTCAAGCTTGAACTATAGGTATTGAGTATCTCAAGCTTGAACTACCAGTATTGAGTATCTCAAGCTTGAACTATTGCAAAGGATTTTCATAGTCGAGATAGACAGACTTTCCCAGATTACAGTTTTATAAATATATCGTTGGATCTTCATAGTCAGTGGTCCCTCTGTGGTCAGTCAGTGGTCACTCAGTGGTCAGTCCGTGAGTGGATAGTCACTCAGTGGTCCCTAAGTGGGCAGTGGTAACTCAGTGGTCACTCAGGGGTCAGTCTGTGAGTGGACAGTCACTCAGTGGTCCCAAAGTGGTCAGTGGTCACTCAGTGGTCCCTCTGGGGTCACTCAGTGGTCCTTCAGTGGTCAGTGGTGTGATGACGGGTCCGCCCCGAGCGGCCGTGGAGGCTGGGAAGACGTCAGTGGTCAAAGACGGTGGTCACCCGGCGCCAGACGTGAGTCCTCCCTCCGGCCACCCACTGACCCTGACCTCCGTCCTGCCCTGGCTGTCCACTGACCACCGCTCGGACTACCCACACGCCACGCTGCTCCAGGCCCCGGGGCCCGCACACTTCCTGCACGTCGCTCATCCCCGCACGCCTCGCTCGCTCAACAATGCCGGGTTACTCACCCACGCCGGCCCACTCACCCACGCCGGCCCACTCACCCACAGTCACCACGACAGGACTGGTCGTCATTTCTCCGGCAGCAACAATAGCGAGGTCGGCAACCACAGCCACCACCACCACCACCATCAACAACATCATCCTCATCACCACTACATTAATTACTACAACAACAGCAGCAGCAACACTGGTGGTAGCTGGCATCACAACCAACAACAACATCAGCAACAGCAACATCATCATCCTCATCCTCATCACCACTCTTACAATTGTCAACTCCATCCTTCTTTTGGAGGAGGAGAAAGAGGAGGAGGAGGAGGAGGAGGAGCAAAGGGAGGAGGCGTGGGCGAAGGACAAACCAGTATATCCTCGAGCTGTGTCGCCCCCAGAGACATTTCTTGCCCCCAGTTGCCGGTTGGTGGTGGTGGCGGAGGCGGAAGTCCCAGTGTGTACTACCTTCAGCTTCCCTCCCTGTCCGCGCCGGGCCGCCCACACCAAAGACCTTACGGCTCCTTCAGCTCAGTCAGCGGCCTCACCCTCCCTGGTGGGGGCAGCACCAGCAACTTTGGCAGCTCCAGTAACCTGGGCAGTAACCTAGGCAGCCCTCACTATGGCGGCCGTTTGTGGTCGGCGTCGTCTGCTCACACGGGTCACGTGGGTCACGTGGGTCACACGGGTCAGGGGTCAACGACTGTCCAGCCTGCTCAAGGATGTCTCCTGGAGGTCAGAGGGTAAGTTCTGCTGGCGGGATTGTCGTGTTGGGAGAAATGTGGGACAGGGTAAGTTGGTCGCTTTTAAGGACAAGCGGGATAATCCAGGTAATTGGGGGTTTCCAGAAATCTTGACCTACTCCAAAAGTGGACATTGCCCTACCTATAGGAGAAGTTTGGTTTCATTGGTGTGTATATTTGTTTGGTTGTAGAGAAAACGCCTCTTGAGTTTTAAAGAAATTGAATAAGGGGCAAAAACTTTACCTTCGATTTTCTCAAAATAGCATTACTCGGGATAGCCCCATTGCGCTTAGAAGCGATCGGTTCTTCTGAGGGGAATGTCGTGTTGTGGGAAATGTGGGACGTTGTATTGGTGTGCCGTCGGTCGTTACACTGTAGCAGGCTGGCCTAATTTTAGTACTCTGGATATCACGGGACTGTCTTGGATTGGATGGCCGGGAACCTGGAAACGTTGTGGCGTAGTTGTGGCGCACTGGGACCTAAGCAAACAGCAATGTCATGATTGTGCGTGCTATTTTAGTAGGAAGTGAAACAATGTCCTTGAACTGACCTAGTTTCTGTCTCATGGGACCTGGGGTGTTGTATATAGCTACAGAAGGTAGAACCGGGTGTACTTTGGCGTGTCCCCGTGTGGGGGAAGGGAAGAGAACGTGAAATATTGATGTGGCTGTGTGAACATCTTCTCCCGACAAATCCTCACAGCCGCTCTACTCGACAACTCCGGGCTTCTAACTGGTGGGGAGCACACACCGCC
>NW_004797632.1:788738-789663 GCF_000002075.1 Aplysia californica | reverse complement strand
AAAACGGTGGATGTCTCACTGTTGCCATTTTGCATATTTCTTCTCTGAGCTGAATTTCTGTGTCAAAAAAATGAAGTCTGTTAGGGGTTTTAGGTTGTTTTACTTTTTGTTTTGTTTTTCTTTTTTCAATTGACTTTAGGACAAGTTGTGGTTAAATTGCACTGGTAAAGTTATTTACTCTGCACGCAAAGGTCGAGAATTCGATTCCCACATGGGAAAACATTCATTTTTCGGACATTCCAGCCTTCCTGCTAAGATGTAGATAAATGTGTCTTCTTTTTTACAAACCAGGTTTTGGCTGGCATCGTAATCAGCGACTTTGGGTCACTTCTGACCACATTGTTTGGTCAGTTGTTGATATACGTTCGTCTCCACTTTCTGCCCACTACCCCTTCACTTTCTATGTCACCTCCTCTGGGCTCCTGACTCTTTCATCAGCCTTTCTACTGCTACTTCTTGGCTCCTTCTTACTGCTGTCTGTCAGCCACACCACTGATCTTCTGGTAGGAAAGATCTACACCTAGCCTTCTCGGACAAGGGCGAACAATCTCAAGGTCCCGTTTGCTAGTTGCGCTCGTTAAAGATCCCTCGGCACCCGGGAAAAATTCAAAAATTCCTACCTCCAAAAAACATTTAAAGTATCCCGCGCAGTTGCAAAGAAGAGTGTCGCCTCAATAATTTCAGTAGAAATCGTCCAAGACGGCAAGCCATTGTCGAGGAGAAAATTTTAAAGAAGTGGCTTACAAAGGTGAACATCCTAGAATGTTTCATGGTATATTGTAACTCTAGAGGGGTAGGTGTTGCTGTTGTTGTTGGTAGTGGTGGTGGTAGGTTTGTTTGTTTGCTTTGGGGGGTGGTTGTTTTGGGGTTTTTTGTGTCTTTTTGTTGTTGTTTTTTTTTGCTGTTTTATTATTTTTTTAGGGGG
>NW_004797632.1:781891-787226 GCF_000002075.1 Aplysia californica | reverse complement strand
CTCCCCCCTACACACACATAGTCCTTCACACGCCGGGTTACATACCGTGGTTGTGCAATTGTGGATGTTTGTCTACCGGTTTGTCTCTTTGCTTGTTTTGTTTGATTGTTGTAGGCGTTTATGCGTTGTATATTCCTCTGTTTGATCGTTAAAGTGGATAACCAAATTATTTTGTCAAAATAGCTTTGGGAGGTAAGCAACAAACTTAGAACTAGGAATGTGACATCAAGCCAGCCAAGATACACGAGGAATGTGTCCTAAAAAGTAACCCAGCATGATTATATTTGATTACATAAGATATGATTAAACATTATAGTTCACGATATCAACGATGATACGGTACGCCGAAACAAACCATCTTTTGTTCTGATTAAAACGTTCTTTTAGAATAACCTTTAGGGGTCATTTTGTATCCCCGAGGTCGTATTCTTCACTTTTTAGAATACTTCTAGTACGAAGATCTCTATGAAACTTCCAGTTTTTTTTCAAACAATCATTTTTACAGACTGCTACGCAAAGCGTACGGATCGGATTAACGAGAAAAATTCCTCTTTGGAAAGTGGTGGCACTGAGTTCCCCACGTCGTATGGATACGATAGTAAAACACGACGTGCGGATAGGGTTAAACCATACAGGTATACAGTAGAATGTAGAAAAAATACAACACTATGGCCATTTAATGCGACACGAGGCCATTGTGAAAGAGGTGCTTGAAGCAAAGATATGGGGCAGGAGAGCCAGAGGAAAACAAATAATAACATAGATGGACAACATAAGAACATGGACTGGCCTGGATATGGCAGGGTGTGCATTTTTCATCATCGTTCACCTTGTCAGTTGTTTTCTAGAATTAGTATTTGAGTTCACTGACGGTTTTTTTTGGGGGGGGGGGGTGGTTTGCTCAGCATAATCCTTTGTGCTTAAAAGCGATCATAATTTGTACTTTGAGTACGTTTGTATTTTATCACCTGTTACTCAACCAAGAGGGGTGATCTATCTTGCATAGTTCTAGACATTAATTGACAAAACACAAAACTGTAGCCAAAATAGAAACGGCCAATGTACATGTCAAAAGCCGCACACAAGTATCAATAATCAAAGAGAGACAGCTGCATGTAGTGGCGGTGTGGTTAATTAACAATGAACGCCATGTAGGGTGGAATATCGATTGTGGATGATTGCTTGATCACTGTGGAAAAAACTAAATTTACTCAATGAGGCGTTCAGAATATTGTTGGGGGAAACTTTACAGACGACCGCATCAACTTCCGCCCGACTCAGACTGACAAAGCGAGACGTCAGTCATCTGTAACTGTAATAATGATTGATCGAAACCGTTTTACGCTCCTATCGACACTGTTTATGTTGTTAATTAGGAGGAAGGTTGCGTCGACCATGCCTTTGGGGCTGATTCGGATACAATATTGTCAGAACTGACAAACGGAAACACTCAATTTAACATCCCCACTAGGGAACCGAACCAACGTCTGCATGCAACAGTGCAGAGTCTAACCATGACACCACAGAGAGTGTAGAGTCTAATCATCACACTACGTGCATACAGCAGTAGTAAAATGACAACGTATAGGCCTACCATTTTATTGTGGGTGAAAAAAATAGTTGCATAAGAACGCTTGATTACTGTTCGCCTTGTGATACGCTTAGAACATTAATTCAGAACCCTCACGGGTGACCCAGGAACTTCTGCCCGGAAAAAATGATAAACAATTAGGAGGAAGGTTGCGTCGACCATGCCTTTGGAGCTGATTCGGATACAATATCAGAACTGACATATGGAAATACTCAATTTAACAACATCCCCACTCGGGAACCGAACCAACATCTGCATGCAACAGTGCAGAGTCTAACCATGACACCACATCACATGCACACACCTGCAGAGTTTAATCATCACACACCATGCATATATCAGTTGTAACTTGACAATGTATATCACATTGTGGAAGAAAAAACTATTTGTATAAGATCGCTGGATCGCTATAGAAAAGTATAGCCCAGTGACCCGTTTAGAATATTTCACAACCTTAACGGGTGACCCAGGAGCTTCTGCCCGAGAAAAATGATGAACAAAAAGGTTAGTCAATCGGAAAAAAGGATTTCTTATAAATATAGTACACCCTGTTCCTCCCCTCCCCCCCAACCCCCGTCGAAACTATTTACATAATTATAATTAATTATCAGGTAGGGTGAAAATAAAATAGAAGCAACAGAAATGTGGTTTCTTAGGAGACTGCTGAGTATATTGTGGAAGGAAAAGTGCTGAGTGACGTGTTCAGAATTTTCGGAAAGTTAATATCTATCTATTTGTCTGTTCGTCTGGTTGTTTATGTTTTAGAAACACTATCTATCTATCTATCTATCTATCTATCTATCTATCTATCTATCTATCTATCTATCTATCTATCTATCAATCTATGAAACGATCAGCAAAAAGGTCAAAAGGTCAACAAGCACATGCAAACACAGAAGTGACCAGTATACTGTATCTGCTTGGTACGAGTAACCCCACATACGGGCACTTCCCACAGACTTAGCCCACTGGCCAATCACAGACGTGGATTCGCCTCCCGGACGTTCTGCCCTCTGTTGTTTCCCAAAACAAGAGCCAGCGAAACGGTCAATGCCAAGACACAAGGTTTAAGCTAGCAATCCATATTACCGAAACGACACCGACACCGATACGAAACCGAAATAAATCTCTCTGGCTGCATGATAGAGAACTTATTAGATATCCAAACCTCGAAACGACACCGACATAGATGTGAAACCGAAATGTATCTCTAGTCAATGGTAGAGTGCGACGACCTTTCTTATACATCTGTTTTCACAAAGCACCATCGAAACCAACACCGACACCGACACCGACACCGTCATGAAACCGAAATGGCTCTACCAGAGTAATAGAGAACGAGACCACGAGAGCCTTTATTAGAAATCCATACAAACGATACCATACCGACACTAAACCGAAACGAAAGTCTCTTAAAAAGACATCAGCTGATAGGGGACCTTCACTTTAGAATCGATGGCAGCGACAGAAACGTCAGTCCAACGACAACAACTGCTCGATTCCCAGTCACAATCGCGAGGTGTCGCCCCGGGTTTCGTCGAGGTTTCGTTTCGCCTCTATAGATCTCCAGACTGTGGCCTACTTAAACCCCTTCATTGTTGAGACGTTTCGCTCTTTGTACACACGAGATAAAAATGGTCCTTCAAGAGAGATTCAAACAAAGCCACAGTAACGTTCCTCTTACTATGCAAGAGAGACTTAAAATAAAGCCATATTAACCTTTTCCTGATTTCATTATAAGCAATTGATTGGACGGTAGTTACATTATAGCCTAAACCTTACTCCATAAACCAGAAGAAAAAAATAACAACAAACAAACAAACGAACAAACAAATCAACCAACAAACAAACAAACAAATCAACAAACAAACATACAAACAAACAAACAAACAAATCAATAAACAAAGGAACAAACAAATCAACCAACAAACAAATCAACCAACAAACTAATCAACAAACAAAAAAACAAACAAACAAATCAACCAACAAACAAGCAAACAAATCAACAAACAAACAAACAAACAAACAAATCAACAAACAAACAAACAAATAAATCAACAAACAAACAAACAAATCAACAAACAAACAAATCAACAAACAAACAAACAAACAAATAAACAAACAAACAAATCAACAAACAAATCAACCAACAAACAAAAAAACAAATCAACTAACACACAAGCGAACCAACTAACAAACAAACCAACCCACATGCAAATGAACAAAATTAATAACAGCAATGAGCCAGTAGGATAATATAATTATAAGCCAGTACATGCGTCCACAAAGGAGCTGTGAAGTGAGAATGCTGAAATAGTCGTGACACGCCAATGGCTCAGTTGGCATAAAGCTGGGATTCACAGCCGTTTACCTTAGTTTGAATCCGATGGAGAGATTTTTGAACGTGGGTTGTTTGATGGACTTTCGAGCCTCCGCGCACAGTTTGCTCGGTCATATCGGAGACGGATGTTTTGTTCAATAATAATAATAATAATAATAATAATAATAATAATAATAATAATAATAATAATAATAATAATACAAGATAAAATCTTAATCATCCTTAGTAATAATGACAAGAGAGTACACTTTCATAGCCCAAAATATCCCTTCTGGAAATTGATCGCTTTAAGCACTAAGGGGTATCCCGAGAAATGTAGTTTTCGGAAAATCGAAGTTTAAGTTTTTGGATCCTATTTAAGTTTCTTTAAAATACAAGGAGAGTTTTCTCTATAACCAAACAAATATACACAATGATGAAACCAAACTTCTCCTATATGTAGGGTAATGCCCACGTTTCGTGTATGTCAAGATTTCTGGGAAAAACGTGAAATCTGGGTTAGCCGGCTTGTCCCTAAAAGCGGCCTATTTCGGTCTGAGTAAGTGGTTTATTAGGGCAAGTATTCTGACACCATCTTGTAAAACACCAGAATATTCTCCACAGCGCTCATATGACCTTATGCAGTTGCGAGCGCCGTAAAACCTCTACTAAAACTAAAATATTCTCCACGTCATAGGAAGCATTCAGTGTTTGCAGATTAGAAGATGTAGATGAAATTGTGCAGTCAGCTAAGTGAAGTTGCACCAAGCAATTAATTCTCTACTGTAGAATTACTAAACGCTTTCAGTGCAAAACGAGCACTGAAAGTTGTGATAAAGGCTTGAAAAGAGTAGGTTATTTAAATAGTTTTTTTCTTTTTTGCTTTTTTGTGTGTTTTTTGTTTGATTGTTTGTTTGTTTGTTGTCGTTGTTTTGTTTTTGTTTTTGTTTTTGTTTTGTTTTTTGATGTTTTTTTGCGGGGGGGGGGGTAGGGAGGGGGCTCTTAGTCATTATGTTATAAATACACGAATTTCAAACTTCTCGGTTTCAGTTTCGTCACAACGACACGCCCACACTATAGCGGCCATGTTGTAAATCTACTCAAATAGCGAGATGGATAGACAGACTACTATAAAAAAAATAATAATAATAATGAAGACCCAAAAAACGTTGACCCAACCAGTGACACTCTCCAACCACTCAATAATGTACTGACGTAGTACAGCATAAAGTTGGAGAACCAAAGACACGTCGGAAGAACGTAGTATCTAAATTTATCCGAGTCTAAGAATAGCAAGGGGTCATTATAATTTAATTCTGCAGATTCTGTATAACATACTGTCTGGTGCAAAAGACAGGGGCTTATAAGTGGTGAGGATTCGGAAAAACAGGAGGGGGGGGAGGGGTTGAAGTCAGAGTAGGGAG
>NW_004797632.1:778286-779762 GCF_000002075.1 Aplysia californica | reverse complement strand
ACCGGCTCTGAGCGCTTTACAATACAGTACAACGTACAACAGTAACGTAAAACGTTGTGTTATTACCAAAACAAAATCGCTCCAAATATTCATCATATTAATTTAGAAACAGAAATGACTTCAGCTGACCTTTGAATGAATCCAAAGATTTGATCTCTCTTAGAGTACCGGCAAAGCATCCCAGATCTTGTGGCCTTGATAAGGGATATTATTCTTTTCAAATAAACTCATTGTTGAACTTCTTCAAGTGTGAACATTCCAAATTCCGTAAGTTCAACGCATCTTTTTAGTGTTGTAAGATTATTGAAGAAGCAGGACCCCCTAAATTCACGTCCTTTTCCGATAAAGCGGGCAGAGCTAAATGGGCGGAGAGCCTCAAAAACCCAATAAAACAACCCACAATCAGAACATCTTGTTTGGAATTCGAACCAAAGCCACCCACTGTGTTGATGAACATGATACAAACTGAGCTATACGACACGCCCTTTATCAGGTATACATAAATTAATGAATGTTTCTAGTCTGCTTCCAAAACCCTTTTTCAGGTGTACATAAATTAACGAATTTTTCTAGTCTGTTTCCAAATATTATCCAGGGTCGTCGATTTTTTCTCCCCATAATTTCAGGTTGGAGTTTGGGAAAAGAAGAGGAAAGGGAGATGGAAATTAGTTCAATCTTTTCTATTTTTCTGTCCGCTTTGTGTGCGAACCAAGCCCGCTTCATTTGTTGTTCTAGTAACGATTTTAGATATTGGAAATGTTGCGACGGTTCAAGTTCAGTGAGAGGCGGGTATATTATTGTCACGACGCGGTGGAATCAGATGCTCGTCAATTTTGGGACATAACATGGACTAATTGGCGTAATCTTAAAGCAAGCCTGTTTATTTGTCTTTCTTTCGGAGAAAACAATGCCCGTCTATCTTGAATAGAAGTCGAGATAGGTGATTGAGGGAGGTAGAGGTAGATCTAGCTTGTTTTCTGACGTAAAATTAGCGAGAAAATGGCCGCCAAGGTATGCCGACTGCCATCGCTATAGAGTCCTTGGAAGCTGAAAATTTACATTTTTGTGTGTTTAATCAACGTTTTCCAGTAAAATCCACACCGATATATATGTTTTTAAATAGACCGAAAAGGTGTTGAATCATTTTTTTAAAATTCGAAAACAATTCCCAAACCGGTGGAAACATGCCTGTTTCTTTGATTTCACTAATTTGACAATTTAAACGCTTGGTTTCACCACGATGCCTCACAACTATTGTTATGGTTCACGTTCGCCTTAGGGAGTGCAACTCTAACGAAATCCTTGTTAAGGGGAGGTTGGAGATAATACTGAATACAGAACGGACGTGTCAGGGACATAAATGTTCTGGGTAGATTTACTCGACACAAAAGGGGACCAGGGAAATGAAACATATAATTATAATGCGTGGAAAGTTGGCTAATTTGTTCATTTAATTATTTTTTTCAATTTTTTTTG
>NW_004797632.1:776199-777960 GCF_000002075.1 Aplysia californica | reverse complement strand
CAGATAGATAGATAGATAGATAGATAGATAGATAGATAGATAGATAGATAGATAGATAGATAGATAGATAGATAGATAGATAGATAGATAGATTGACAGACAGACAGACAGATAGATAGATACATAGTATAAAAACAACACTTAAGTAACATAATTTCTCAGAACAAAATTACTACAGAGTGCGCTTACACTTCAATGTTCATAATACAATGTATAAAATGTTTCAGATGAATAAACTGTCATAATACATATATTCTCTTGTTTCTGGAGTTAACAGAAGTAGAGGTAGAGCTAGACCTTAGAATACCCTGGTCAGATGGGGGACCGGAACAGATCAGAAAAAGGTACGGCTTTTAGAGCACCGGGGCTCAGAGGTGGTTTGCAAAGGAGGAGGCTAGCCTTACTTAATGACAACAAGACGGCCAGGCTAGCCTTACTGACTTAATGACAGCTAGACAGCCAGGCTAGCCTCACTGAGTAAATGATAGCTAGACGGCCAGGCTAGCCGTACTTAACAATAATGGCTAGACTGACCAATAGCAAAAAATAGGGCCCCTGAGTTGTAAAATACATATATTTAGTTTGCAATACCTAAAGTATCTGTAGTATTTGAGACGAAACCAAAATGTGCCTTATTGACGGTGCAAGTATTTTAAACCTGAATAATAAACCTGAATAATTAATTACTAATGAGACAGGTGCA
Source organism: Aplysia californica (assembly GCF_000002075.1). NCBI lineage: Eukaryota > Metazoa > Mollusca > Gastropoda > Aplysiida > Aplysiidae > Aplysia > Aplysia californica. Next base: position 777,257 of record NW_004797632.1, on the reverse strand, counting down.
CTCAACAGGTTCTAATAAGGCCTAAAATAAGTACGGCTAGACTGGAACGCTTCGATTGGCAAACCAAAAACTGCCGTTGCCCGTTTCAGATCTGAAAAATTTCTTGCGGTACTTAGGACAATAATACGAAGATACTATGTCAGTATGCTACCCCAGAATGACAAAGTTCTATCTGCTTTAGTACCAAGTTTTGAGAAATTTGACGTGAAAAATTTTGAGCTTCACAACATGGTCAACCTTATTTAAATGCAATTCTTTGAATATCTTGACAACAACTCCGAAAAATTTACGATTTTGACAAAGCAGGCAAAACATTATTTTTGTTTCTGACCTCATGATCCAAGTAACTCAAAACGGCCAAAAATGTCGGATAGAACTTTGGAATTCTAAGGTAGCGACTAGAGTGTGATAAGAAAGTTTCATTAGAATTTGAGTTTAAAAAAATTTAAAAAAAGATAAAGTAAATTATAACAGAACAAAATTGGTTAAAAGAACTTACTTGGGTGTGGCCAACTCGATTCACTTCTTCGTCGCAAAAACGGCGCGGGTGAAATGGAAGAGAAGAAGAAGAAGGAAAAACAACAAGTGGAAGAAGCAACAAGTGAAAACTTTGTTCCGGAGCTTAGAAAGTCAGAAATCGTCTGCCGGTGCGATCCGAGTTTTCCATTTTCCCCCCGGTCTCCGTCCAATAACGAGTGGAGGAATCGTGCAGGAGTCAGTGACGGCGACACGCAACCAATCACGGCGAGGGAGAGGAAAAAAGTTCCTGCCTTTGATTTATTCATGCGCACGCTAAATAGTTCCTCCGCAAAACCACGGCGGCGGGGTGATGATGCGCCTTTTCGCAGCAGGTCAATGGTTTCTGAGTCCCTCTCTCTCTCACACCCCCTCTCTGTGTCTTTCTGTTTCTATCTCTCTTTCTGTTTCTGTGTATCTCTCTCTCTCTCTCTCTCTCTCTCTCTCTCTCTCTCTCTCTCTCTCTTTCTCTATCTATCTATCTCTTTCTCTGTCTCTATGTCTGCTTCCCCCCCCCTCTCTCTCTCTCTCTCACTCTCTCT
>NW_004797632.1:772194-774675 GCF_000002075.1 Aplysia californica | reverse complement strand
GGGGGCTCCAGAGATTTCTTTTGCCATTTGCGAAAGGAACGCTTATATGGGCCACGTAAACATTATTCAACCACGTCACAACCCAAAGTTGCCCAAAACTGACATCTCATGTTTTCCCCTTGTGCCCTTCTTAAATTATAGATAGACGACGGAACAAAACAGAGCTTGTCAAACTTCTTCATACAAGGCGCGCTCAAATAACCTACTAGATGGACGCATAAGGACGACAATTTTGGAAAGCGGAGACACGGAGGAGATAGAGAAACACGAGAAGACATACTGACTTACAAATCAAACTGCAGGGAACACAAAACAGAACGCACTGCGAAATGCATATTAAATGTGATATATAAAAAGATAGACATTAACCTATAATATGGGCAACACAACGACGGAACAGGTGAGCCTTTGAAACAACCGGAAACGGGGCGTGTCCAAAATTAATAAATTGAAAAGTTAGAAATAGAGAATGTTAGAAAGAGAGACTAAAGAGGAGAGAAAGACAAACAAACACCGACAGATCTACTGACAAACAGAAAAACTGAAGACATTTCAAATTCCTTTGAGTAAAAGTGTTCCGACACTCGCATCATGATTAGTCGCCTTTGAGGACAAGCAGGCTAAACCAGATTTTGGGGATTTCCAAAAATCTTGACCTACACCAAAAGTGGGCATTGCCCTACCTATAGGAGAAGTTTGGTTTCAATAGTGTATTTATAATTTGTTTGGTTATAGAGAAAACTGAACAAGGGTCCAAAAACTATACCTTCCATTTTCTCAAAACAGCATTTTTCGGGATAGCCCACTTGTGCTTAAAAGCGACCAATTAGGCCGTAATATAAGAGCCGAAGATTAAAGGTAGCCTATCACTAGAGAGTAATATACAATTTAATACAAAGAAAAGAAGGAGGAGATATTAGGACAAGAGATGTTTGATAAGAAAGAAGAAAGCAAAACAAACCAGAACACCCGCCAACCACCTACAAACGGAACAGCAAACGTTGGGGCAGATATTAATACACACATAGATAGACGGACGGAATGATGGAGCTATGCAAACAAACACGATGAAAGAATCAGCGCCAGACGCAAACATTACAAGAATATATCATGGACAGGCTGAGAGACGAACAGAGCTATGCACTCTATCTCAAAACAGAGCATAATCAAATAATATACTGACATATTACAAAGACAATATTAGAAAGAGGAGATAAAGAGATGAGCCGGACATATCCACAGACAGAGATCTACCAATAAAACAACAAGACAGATAAGATGACATTCACCTATGCAGGTATAATATGTCAGGTATCATGGTGAAATCAGGCGCTCGTCAAAATAATGAAATCTGAGAAATCAGCATTTTTCGGCCAGTTTGGACATTGCTTTCAAATTCGTGGGGATGCTTTTGGCTCAACGCCTTGTACGTGTCCATTCAAATACACAAATGTGGGTTGATTTTAAGGGAAAACGTTAATAAAGGCATTAAAAAATGTAAATTTTCAGTTTCCAAGGACTGTTAAGCTATAGAAGTTACCAAACCTTGGTGGCCATTTTCTCGCTAATTTGTTACATGATCTTATTGTGTTGTAAGTTTGTAAGTGCCACAAAACTCGTACCAAAACATATTATTGCAATGACACTGTCCATGACACCCATCTGTCTGAGACACCTCTTGTCTTTTCCTTGACGATGGGTGGCCATCTTGGAAACTTTCGACGGCTTTTTAGTTTAAGTGAAAGTTTTACGGCACTTGCAACACAATAAGGTCATATAAGTGCCGAAGATTAGAGGTGTTACAAGAGAGTTACAAACACAAAAGAAGGAGCAGAAATCAGGACGAAAGATGTTTGTTTGAAAGAAAAGAAGGAGCAATTAAACCACACCAGAGGACCCACCAACCACCCACCCACCTTTCGACTGCACATCTGCTGATAGAAAGTTAAGAAAGACACAAACTCAAACAGACAAGCGGACCGAGCGATCTCTGTGTGTGGCTTTGTAAACAACTTCAAATAGAGCGTGCCAGAATAATAGATGGACGCATTAGAAAGACAACGTTTGGGGAGAGGAGTTATAAAGAGAGGAGGGAGTTAAAGAGAGGAGAGAGTTAAAGAGAGGAGGGAGTCGGAGGGAGTATGAGGAGGCAGTTCGCGGAGTCCAGGGACCGGAAAGAAGGAGCGCCCAGAGGGAAGGATGGATGGGCAGAAGACAGATTGAAATCCTTGAATTAGTCTCACAGGGCCCGGGCCAAGGCTCAATTAGGAAGCCAAAATTGATTCTGCCAGGCGTTCAGCCCTTTAACTTGGAGTGGGACACAAACACACGCGCGCGCGCACGGGTGTGCATACACATCGTGCGTGAGTGGGTGAGTGCGCCCGCACATACACGCGGGTACTTCAGTTCTGTATTTATTTTATGTATTGTCATTTTGCTGCCGGAGGTCAAGTTTAAAGGACGGTGAGAGAGAGAGAGGAG
>NW_004797632.1:767519-769437 GCF_000002075.1 Aplysia californica | reverse complement strand
GGGGGATTACAAGGGGCATGCCCCCTGTTTTAACCCAAAATTAGATATTTTGTTGTTAGGTTTGAAAATTTCTTGAAATTAATTGATTTTCGACAGTTTTAGTGGCTATATGTGTAATCTGCAGCAAACAATACGCAGTTTGACCCCCAAATCAATGCATCTGTGCGCGGGAGTACGTCTCCTAATATCTTCTGCCCCGAATGACAGAAGCCTCTCACTCTTCCCAGGGTTCTATACATGTACAACAACGTTTAAAATCTAGTTAAGCCCAAGGACTTTAGAGCAAATTGTTAATTTATCAACAACCTCCTTGGTTCAGCCAGGGTCTGTGTTTGAGAGGGTGGTTCATCAGGACATGGGCCTTATATATATGTGGCTCACAGCTGGGCAAAGAATCGAGCCTGGAACCGATTCCTGCGATTAGTGCCACGGAAGAAAAGTCCTTTTTGCTTAAACCAACGGTTACCAGTTACTTTAATCATTAAAATCTCCTTTTGAAAAATTTACTTTTGAAAAATAAAAGTTAATGCTTTGTAGGTTTCCGAAATCAAGGATATCCTAAATCTTGAAGGTGTTCGGAGAAAACCAGGTAACCACCGGAAGAAATCATATCATTAGAACGTAAGTAATTTGGATCGGAGTCGTTCCAACGATTCCTAGCTTTCAAAAATCGGAAACCAAGTGGCCCAGCACTTATGTGAAGCAGAGCATTGTTATTTAGGGGAGTGGCTGGCTCAGGTTATTACTGTGGTTAAAACGGCGTGTGGAAAAGTCGATATCCGAGAATTATAAAGTTCTATCTGCTCAGTACATTGTACCTAGTTTTGAGAAATTTGACGTTAAAAAATCTGAGTTTCACAACATGTCAAGCTCTTTCGAATGCTATTCTTTGAATATATTGATAACGAATTCAAATAAACGTACGATTTTGAATGAGCAGAGAGATCATTAATTTGGTCTCTGACCTCATGGTCTTAGTAGCACAAATGGACCAAAAATGTCAAATAGGACTTTGTAATTCTAAGGTAGCAAAGTAGATAAGTACTAGACTCTATGGTAAAAAGTAATTACTTTCTAACCTGTTGCATTCTCGTGTTAACTGGTGCAGATTAATTGAAAAGGTGTATATAATTGCATGGTGTCTGAAGGGGAAGAAAACTGATTGGCTTGACATTCTGACGACAGGGTCAAGAGTTGGGAATGTCGGACCCAAAGATGACTGGAAATCTTTTACGAACCCATCGAGCCCAAAATTACTAAACCGACAGAAGCTATTATTAGACGTTGGCGGAGCAGCTAGGGAATATGTGTCAAAGGTCATAGTTATCGTTTCTTCTATATGAAACTGAACAACGTCGTATTTTTAGTGTCCTTAGTTTCTTTTCTTTCCTTCCCCTTCCTTCCTATCATCATTGTCACAGCTATTTGAATGGATGATTGATGGTGGGGGCCACTGATAGATCCAGATTCTTTTCTTTCCTTCTGTCTGTCTGTGTCTTTCTTTTCCCCTGCACTAAAAGACCATTATTGCGTTGATGTGCTTCTCCTTCCTCAAACAAATAAATCCTTCTTCAAGCAAAGAAACAAAGAAACTAACTGTAGACAGAAGAATGTGAACAAGAGAGGGATGGACAGAACCTTAGTAACTTAGACATGGACAAAGAGAGCGATACATTATTGTACATTGTAGTCTGCTTTGAAGTAAAAAAAAAACCCTGTCTGTCAGACAGACGGAGGTATTGGATAAACAACAGTCTCTCCACACGAGAATTGAACCCGCGTCTTCTGCGTGTAACGGAGAGTGTATAGCTTAATTGCTGTACGACAAATGCCAGTAGAAGGGAGGGTGGGTTTAGTTGTTGTTAATTTTTGTTCTTGGGTGTGTGTGTGTGTGTGTGTGTGTGTTTGTGTGTGTGTG
>NW_004797632.1:765552-766669 GCF_000002075.1 Aplysia californica | reverse complement strand
AAATTTCCTCTTTGGAAAGTGGGGGCACAGAGTTCCCCACGTCGTATGAATACGAGAGTAAAACACGACGTGCGGAAAATGGTGACACAGAGTTTCCCCACGTCGTATGGATACGATAGTTAAACATGATGTACGGATAGGGTTAAGGAGGCGGGCTTCCTCTCTGCCTGTAAAGGTCACCCCAGGGAATGGGGCTACAGCGTCCTGCCTAGCAGAAAAACCCGAGTTACTCGATTAATTCCGGGAATGGAACTCACGTCTTCTGTGTGTGACGGCCACCAAGTGCCTAACCGCTGCACCACAGACAACTGATAAAACATCTTCCTTTCTTTGTTTTCAAACTGCCGTGATCTGATTTTTCTCAACATCAAAGTTTCGAGATAGTCGCGATTTAGTGGGGGTTTTTTTGTGCTAATTAAACAAACAAATATAGCAATGTTGTTTTTGTTTGACTATCCCAAATAATCACATTTACCATGACTAAACCAAATTTCATCGAATTTTTTAGCTCAAGGCAAACAAACAAATAAGAAGAATGCGTTTTATCAGATCACCCTTGTAGGGATACGTTTTATTTTCAACGCATTAATCCCAGAATGATCTGACAAAACGCATAATTTTATTTTCTGCGTCTCGTTACCATTCTTGAACCTACGGACCGAAAGGCGAAGTTGTGACCTGCCAAAATTCCTAGTCCATGGTGACATCAGCTGATCTTATCTATGGGCACGTCTTCAGATTTTAGAGTTGAAAAAAAAACACACACCAAAAGAACTACTGGCAGAATAAAACTAATGTGTTGGAGGAAGGAGAGAAGGGTGGAAAAGATGGAATAAAGGAAGGAAGGCAGGGAGGGTGGAAGGAAGGAAGGAAGGAAGTAAAGGTGGAAAGACGGAAGGCAGGAAACAAGGGAGGAAAAAAAAAGACAACAACAAAAAAAGAAAGAAAGAAGGATGGAATGTGGAAAGTACAAAAAGAGAGGAATCAACAAAGATCGGCCCAGGAATAGCCGGCCATGTTTGGCGCGCTGTGGGACGCCAGGCCTGGGCTAACCAACAGGAACAAGTACAGACACTCTAATTAACTCCTTATCGATGGGGACACTAGGCACGAGTTC
>NW_004797632.1:763306-765077 GCF_000002075.1 Aplysia californica | reverse complement strand
AAAAAAAAAAGAAAGAAAGAAAGAAAAAGAAAAGAAAAAACACAGACAGGTCAGTGTTGTCCAGCGGGCGGTCTCCCCGTGTCATAATTAGCTTCCGGTCAGCCTCACATTATGTATGCTGTCCTAAGTCTTGTGTCCGTCGGCGCCCGGCGGCAGTCAGTCTACACTATCGGAGGGCGACGATTACAATCTATCAATAATTCTCTACCTTAAAATTGGTCGCTATCCCGAAAAATGCTGTTTCGAGAAAATCGAAGGTTAAGTTTTTACCCTTGTTCAGTTTCTTTAAAAGACTAGGAGAGTTTTCTCTATAATAACCAAACACCTATTATACACACCAATGAAACTAAATTTCTCCAATATCTATAGGTAGGGCAATGCCCACTTTTGGTGTAGGTCAAGATTTCTGGAAACCCCCGAAATCTTGGATAGCCCGTTTGTCCTTAAAAGTGACCATTTACAAAGTTCTATCCGGCCAGTAAACTACCTAGATTTAGTTTTGAGAAATTTGATGAAGGCCTACAAAAAAGAACAATTGAGTTTCAGAACACGTCAAACTTTTTTTTATGGACTTCTTTGAATATCTTGACAATGACTCCAATTAATCTTACGATTTTGATAGATCTAGAGCAGATAGAACATAATATGTGAGGCAGCGTGGTGAAATCAGGCTCTCGTCAAAATAATAAAAGTGAAGAAATTGGCATTTTCCGCAGGTTTGTGAATTTGTATTGAAATTTTTTATTTTTTTTTTGTGCTCAACACCTTTCATGCCCATTAAACATTGTGTGGATGTTACTGAAAAACGTCGATTAAAGGCACAAAACATGTAAATTTTCAGTTTCCACGGACTCTTAAGCTCAGAAAATAACTCATCTTTGCCGGCCATTTTCTCACTAATTCTTTCTCTGAAACCAGGCGACCCCACCTCCTTTAATCACAAATTTTAATTAGATTCTATATCTCAACTTCTATTCAAGACAGATGAGTATTTTTTTCTCATAGAAAGGAAGGCAAATGAAAAAGTGTTGTTTTTTAAAGCCCTTGTTTTTAGTTTTAGTAAAAGTTTTACGGCACTGGCAACACAATAAGGTCATATAAATGCCGAAGAATAGATTATGAGTTGCAAGGGAGTAACATACACACACACAAAAAAGGAGGAGAAATAAGGACGATAGATGTTTGTTAGGAAAGAAGAAGCAAACTACACCAGAGCACCCGCCAACCACCCACTCTCTTAGCTGTCAGAGTTGTTCTCATTGGTGAAAGAGTAATCTACAAAATGAAAAAGCTCCTAATTTACCTATCGGTAAAGAAAAGCTGTTCTTTTTTTTTAAGCCTTTGTTTTGAGCTTTAGTAAAACTGTTCCCGTCGTTTTATGCAAGAAAAATTCTGAAATTATGCAAACTGAGCCCAAAAATGTGAAATTATGCAATTCTGTTCATTTTAACAAAAAATGATAAAGGAAAATAATCAGAAATTATGCAAAAAATGATCACATTTTGCTAAATTATGCGGGGTGCATAAAACCACGAGGACAGGTAAAAGTTTAACGGCACTGGCAAAACAATAAGCCAGTAAAGAAAGGTTGTTGGCTTTTTAAAAAATTAATAAATTAAGCCCTTGCTTTACCTGAAGAGAAAGTAGATGATGACAAAGATGACAATGACAGTGATGACGCCAAGCAGGACGATGGAGACACGGAGGGAGTGGGTGGCGAACAGCAGACGCCACTTGGCATACAACTCCGAGCTGTGGATGAGGGGAGGGG
>NW_004797632.1:744584-762257 GCF_000002075.1 Aplysia californica | reverse complement strand
AGAGAGAGAATGAGGGAGAGAGAGAGAGAGAGAGAGAGAGATACGCACGCAAACACACACACACACACACACATACACACACACCAACACACGCACATAAGAGGCTTTATATAGCGAAACACGAAGTCGAGAGACAAAGATACATGTATAGCAAACTGACTGTCATGTTCTTTTCTTGTACAGGTATATTTTTCGTTTCTAAAACACCCACATAGCAAAATCCGAACTTAACAAAAAGATTTCCGTCGATTTAGAGAGAAACGGTAGCCTACATGTAGATCTAGATCTAGGAACAATAAATGTACAAATGTACACAATCAAAAGAAACTTCAGAAAGAATAAAAAATTGACTTTGACTAGATCTATCTCGATGGTGGCTTCAGTACAGAAGAAATTTGACCTTGTTCTCTTGTACTTGTAAGTGTAAGTTGTTACAATTTTGCCTCTTCATTTTCGATTTCATAAAAACTAAAATAATTCGTTCAAACGAATGGGACATCTTAATTCATTGCGTGAATTTGATACATGTATGTTTTTACCTTTTTTTGTGTGTGTCTAGTCTATCGTATAAAGACACAGAACATTTAGATATCTAGATCTAGATCTAACGTTAGAGTTAAAGTGGAAAGTATCCTCAGCAGCGCAATTGAATTCATTCTAGTTCTAGGTCAAGGGCGATGAATCAGTATACAATAGTGTCATTCTCATTTTCAGAGTGATGTCCCTTAGTAAGCAACTTCCGACCAAACTTAACCTTGATCTATTTTGGAAATGTATTATTTTTTAACTACCCTTTTTCATTTTTTTTATAAGCATGTAATTTCTAATATGTAATAGAAATTTATACATTAAAAAGGGAATGTAAACACTTAACATAGATTAAAGATACGGAGTGAGCAAAGTAAAGTATTGTATATATTGTTAGGTACCTCTCGCCGAGTAAGGTGGCCGGTTAGCTCAGTTGGTTAGAGCGTCGTGCTAATAACGCGAATGTCATGGGTTCGAGCCCCATATTGGCCAGCGGTAATTTTTTGTTGCTGTATGTTTTTTTCTTCTGTTTTATCTATATTCCTTTTTTAGTTCTTAATCAAATATGTATGTTATCATTTTCAGCGGTCGTGTCCTCGATAGTAACGACCAAAAACGTGTTTCGGCTCTTTAAAAAAATTTCTGAAAGAAAACGACAAAGATCTATTATTATTATTCTTTTTTCTTTCAAACTTACTCTTACAAACAAGATACTTTCTGTAATATTTATTCCCTTATTTTTAACATGAACTTCGTCAGTAGGAGACTCTTGGTATTGCATCTTCTCGCCAAGGCTCTGGGGCTTGACTAAACGCAACTCATTAGAATTAGGACATACGTTATTAAATTGCAGTGCTATTTTGTAGTTAGTCTCGGTTCTAGATTACTGTAAAACCTCCTAATTGCCCCTAGCGCTTATCGCCTGTCTATCAATCACTGTTCGCCAGTCTATTACAGGCCTAATTATTGTTATTTAAAATGCCAGGTATATTGTTAAATTATCGATGTGGTAGCTTGGGCATATATATATACTCCTTATTCCTATATTATATTATATGCAATCAACTCACTTAATCTATACACGACAAATGAAGTGTGTTCATTATCCGATAATCTGTTTCATTGGGGGGGGGGGGAGGATCAGGGCGAAAGAAAGAAGAAAGAAAGATGAAAGAACGAAAGAAAGAAAGAAAGAAAGAAAGAAAGAAAGAAAGAAAGAAAGAAAGAAAGGAAGAAAAAACTAAAGAACTTCACGAGGAGATAACAGGCGTATAAGGGATTAGCCTGTGCTTTACGAGTGTCGCTGTTCCACCAACAGGAAGTGAAGGAATTGCCTTTTCTTTTCTCACAGCTGTCTGAGTTATCTAAGTGGTATAGGGGCCTACTCCTTATTCTTAAGGAATCGACTTACTTACAATCTGCCTTATAGTCATAGGGGGACGAATAAAAGGAGTGCGAAAGAAAGAAAGAAAGAAAGAAAGAAAGAAAGAAAGAAAGAAAGAAAGGAAGTAAAAACGAAAGAACTTCACGAGGAGGTAACAGGTATAAGGATTAGATCTAGCCTGTGCTTTACGATTACGAGTGTAGTTGATCCACTAACAGGAAGCGAAGAAATTGCCTTTCTTTTCTCACAGCAGTCTCTCTGGTGTTATCCACAAACCGGCTACATGCAGGAAGGAACATTTTACAGGAGACACAGTTTTAGTTTTAGTAAGAGTTTTACGACACTTGCAACACAATAAGGTCATATATAAGTGCCAAAGATTAGAGATGTTAGAAGAGAGTAACAAGCATAAAAAGGAAGGAGGAGAGATAAAGACGATAGTTGTTTGGTAGGAAAGAAGGAGCAAACCACACCAGGGCACCCGCCAACCACCCACCCAGGAGAGACATAAAAAAACATTATTCTAAAAACGTGCAGCGTAACCTTACATAATTAAAATATAGGGGGGATTGGTGTATAGTACTCCTTGTTTTATACCTAAGGTTAAGTGGTGAGTGTAGTGTGTAGGGACCAAATACTATTTCAGGTCATCAATCTTCTGACTAGAACTGTTGATAAGACGACCTCTATGCGTTTACAAAAATATCAAACAAAACTCCAAACTAACGTTGCTAAGAAAGCCAGGACAAGATTTAAAAAATAAATAAATATAGAAACAAACAACCCGAGAAATCTCCGGTTTTGTTTGATATCCTCTGAGGGCAGGGCCTTGGTTTGGCATATGTTGGCCTCAGGGTTCTAATCTGGATTGGGGTTCGATTCTCGGCTTAATTATTGAAAAATTTAAAATTTGGTCACTTTGCATCTTATTGTCTGGCGCCCGATTGAAAGAGTGTGCCTTCGGGAAAAAGACATGAACGAAGGGAAGAGTTGTGCCCCTTTGAGCACAGATTTCTCGCAGGTTTAGTCTGCTGTATTGACATAACACATGCTTCAGTAAAGGAGTAGATAAATAATAATAATAATACTAATAGATAGCCTTTGTATAGTATAGAGCAATTCCCCGCTCAACAGCCAGCTCTATGCGCCTCACAATCTATACTATTACCCCAGCAGACCTGAGACTGAGAGCATTCTGAAACGACCTCAACTTCCTGGGAAGCATACAGTGCAAGCAGCCATTTATAGGCACTAAAACACTAACATACTGACAAGATCTTTTGCTGTCTATGGGCCGGGTATCCATTCCGACCTGGGTGAAGTGAGGAAAATTCGTGTAAAGTGCTTTTCCCAAGGACACAACGTCGGTCCCGCGGCTTCAACCCCCGAACCTGCAAACCTCAGGATTATGATTCCGGTAGCCTAACCACTAGGCCACCGACGCCAAATGTCTGTCCGCGCGGTTTTAGGCACCTCGCATAATTTAGCAAAATTTGATCATTTTTTGCATAATTTCTGATTTTTTTCCCTTCATCATTCTTTGTTAAAATTAACAGAATCGTATAATTTCACATTTTTGGGCTCAGTTTGCATAATTTCAGAATTTTTTTTGCATAAAACAACCGGGACAGAAATGTATCAGTTAGCAGTCAACAAGAACTATGCTCAATTTCAGTCCTACTCCACACTTTCAAGTCGTTCAGTCCTGGAACTTACTGGAAGTGTGTGGACATAATAAAACATTATTACCTAACTCTTAGTTTTAGTAAGTGTTTTACAGCACTTGCAACACAATAAGGTCATAAAAGTGCCGAAGATTAGAGGTGTTACAAGAGAGTAACAAACACAAAAAAGAAGGAGGGGAGAGGAGATAAAGATGACAGATGTTTGATAGGAAAGAAGAAGCAAACCACACCAGAGCACCTGCCAACCACCTACTTACGTAACTCTAGACAAGACACCAATAGCATCCAGAAACACAAACCAACAAGTAATGTCATTGTAGTTTTCTGTCTTTATTTTCATTCACAAAACAAGGACAGAAAAAAGAGACGGTTTACAGCTGGATGATGACGCGATAAAAGCACCCACAGCTTTCTTCAGAGTGTCAAAAAGTTCAGGAAACGTGATAATAAAATATATTCTACCACCACAGACATTGGCTACTCTCTTCACTCAAGGCAGATTACATATCACACACTTTCACATAATATTGTCATAATAGAAAAGCTTACACTGACATGAAAAGAGAAAAATCTTCAAATTCTTAAATTCTTATATATGCCAGACCCCTTACCCAAACTACTTTGTACTGGGAACAACGGACATTTGTAGCGGTCTAGTGGGAGAGAGTAAAAGATGAAAAAAAAAGTTAAAAAAAAGAAAGCATTGTAATGTCAGATGAGTGGATAAAGCACGAAAATTGCGAAAATCATCACATTTGACTTCCCTCTAATTCTGCATACATCTTTATATATGTACAGATTTTAAGAACTTTCCATCTTGACTTGATCTCTACATTACACAAACTTAAATGGCAGAGACTCTCAGCTCACTGTCTGCATTCGGGAAGAGGAGGCGGCCTGGAGAAACAAACAGAAAGAAAAAAACATCTTAAAAACATTAGCATGTCACTGACAAAAAATATAGGTAACTACTTCCTATTTGTCCGGACACTGAGTATATAACTGCACCTCGAGAGCAGAGCTGCGAGATGTACAATGTTGATCTGGCAGTGAGATAGGACTGGCAATCTTTAAAAAAAAAAGTTAAAACAACAATCGGATGACTCTCAATATAATAAAATATTTTTCTTCAAATCTGGTTCTATTTTTTTTACCTTTTTTTATTCGTCACCCTGATTCTGATTCTTCTGTTGAGGAGGATTAGCTGTCACCTGAATTAACCACCCCTATATAAATATAAATACATGTATACAACTGTTACTTCACAAAAGAGCAGTTATCTCAACCTAAATTTGTAACAAGAGCAGACTACAGCTACAACTGGGAATTTCTGTCTGCACACTCCCATTCATGTCCACTGAGGAAAGTTTTGCTTTCTCAAACTTCTGCCAGGCGAGGTGAGCCTTTTCAGTCACAAACAAGAACAGCTGTTATATGCTCACCTGCTTCCAGGAAATAAAATTTTAAAGCCCGTTGTACACTGAAAGCAAAATTGCAACAACACACAAACAGGGCAAGTATCTTCCACAATCTCCCCCCCCCCACCCCCTCTCCCTTCGACATCAACATCAAACACAAAAAGTGAAAAAAAGAGTCATATACTGATCCGAAGTGCTTTTTTTAAATAGATCAATTCACATTTTCACAGCTCCTTTTTGTTTACCTTTCACTCATCAAAATCTCTTTTTGCAACTTTGAATAACTGAACATACTACTTCTAATATACAGAGAAAAATAATAAATAACAAAATCAAAGGAGTCAACTCTCCAGAAGCAAAATTCATTCTCATGAACCAGTTTGAAAAACCAATAAACCTTTTTTTTAAAAAATGAACGTGTAAACCCAACAGTCAAAGGAACATTTTTCTAAAAACCAGCTGTTATTATATATTTTCTATGAATTGTGGAAAAAATCAACAGATAACTTGAACTCTTCAGCATGCGTCTGCTTGTGAAACCATTTAACAAAAACACTTTTGTTTCAACCTGCTGGTATATTTCAGAGGAAAGCGCTCATGATGGTCTGAATAGTCCAACTCTGCATCCACCAAATGTCTGGTGACGGCCTTGTAAAACGGTAACAGAATTGCTATATTACTACAGAAACAAAAGAACATTCATCAGGACTTCCTAGTTCTAAAGTATAGGACAGGTATTGAGTATTGTTAAGGGGTAAACAATATTTTTGTTTTACTCCATCTCAACACAGAAAACATTTTTAATAACTTTGCTGCCCTAAAATTTGATATCAATTACACGGCTGCCCACCTACCAGCAAATGTTTTAGTAATCAAAAGATAGAAAATTAGTAAACTGGTTTAAAAACTCATAATACAATGGTCATGGAAAATCATCTTCAATGGGGTGCTAACGACAGTGGTTGTAGTCCAGTTATGAAACATAAACAAAGGTGTGATGATACAAAAGGACAGGAATTTTCTAACACTTCGTCAATCTAATGTTTGCCTTATTCCTGGCTTTGTCACTTCCAAAGTCTAAAGTTTTTCTAAGGGCAAAGTGGCACTGTGCGACTACAAGGGCTCAATGCAAAGAGGGTGTTGGTGTTAATACTGTTTAAGTTAGACAGCTGCATATGACGTAGTGACGTAGACTGTCCGGGTCTGGGTAGTTTTTGTAATTTTCTTCCCCTATACACCAGGAAGGTTGGCAGTGGGTTGGGGTAGCCAAATTTTTTTAAACAACCGGAATCAAAGGTATTATGATCATATTTTCGTTAAACTGAATAAAAATTGTAACAATTCCATCAAGTTTGTTATGTTAGCTTAAAAAATTAACTTCTAATAATTTTGTGTGCCGCAACAGCAAAGGAATAGGATAAAAAAAAAGAAAGACAAGTATTTCTTCAGAAAAAAAAAAAAAAAGGACTGACCAACTATCCAGCCATTTTCCAGATAATTTTAATGAAAAAATACATGAAAAAAAACCCAACCCAATCAAACCACACTTAAGACTCACCATTCTCGCCCGATCTACACAAGTGGAGAAAGCATTGACTATGGCCGAGCAGTTGAGGACCTCGTTAGCGTTGTCCTGGTAACACTGCAACACTTTAGTCTGAAGGTCCTGGCACACCGGGGACGCTGTGTAGTTCCTGTGTAAAATTAAAATACAGTGGAACCCGAAACACATCAAAGACAACAATCTTGTAGTACAATCATTTACAAAACTGATTAATGAAGAACGATATGTACACCAGACAAGTATTTTTGCGAGTATAAAAGTTAACCCTGCCCCATAAATAAAGACCAAAAATTTGTGGAAAAACCCAAAGCTTCAAAAACAAAAATGGCATTAATAACAACAGGCCTCCTTGTCATAATAATGGATAGCGTTTATGTAATGCATTTATGATTTCCACAGTGCAGATGTCTGTGCACCCTACAGCAAATATTACAGGAACTCATGAACATACACACTTACTCATCAATAGCAAAATAAGTATTTTAAAAAATAAAGTCTATCTCTCTCTATCACAAATGAAAGAAAAAAGTCTCTCGATGAGTAAACAGAGACATCAACAAATTACTCACACAAACTTCTCTTCCACCTCCTTCACTGCCTTTGCAAATTGGTCATTTGTCTGTTTTTGAAGAGCAGCATTCTGGAATTTAAAAATGTACACAAGCTTTACTGGATGGTGACCAATACCTGAAAAATTCAAACAGTCTCTCTTTTACATACAAAGCTGAGCATTTGGAAACACAGCAATGCACAGACACCCATTTTTCTAAATAAAAGACAGTTATCTTAAAAGCGTTATAATTCACTGGGTAATTTTTATTAAAATTTTAGACTATTTTTTTTTTCATTCCGTCAAACACTTTCTATTCAGACATTAATTATTTTTCGGGAGCTCAAATCGGTATTGTATTTGGAGTGCATCTAATAAAAGAAGTTTGTGGTTAGATGAGATGATGGGCACATCCATTAAAAAAAATCAAAGTAAGGAAAAAGAGAAGACACCAAGACTGTGATTGTTGACTTCTTTCATTATAGGTCTGAATTTAGTGTTATGACTATATGATTTTTTTCATCGGTTGCAGAGATTTAAAGCATTTGATGTCAACATAAAACAATTCTTCATAAAAGAAATATTAATTCATCAATGAATGAAAAAATATGTCACACAGCAATAAGATTCAAAGCTTTGTTTTCTCTGCTTTAAGTGTTAATCAAGATAAATATTAATTATGTTAAATTCAGATGTGCAAATTCCAGAAACAAAATTTCCACAACATACCCTTTCTTGAAGTTCTTTCAGTTTTTGTACATAAAAATCTTCCACTTCTTGATTGATTTCCTGTGAGTAGAGTCTTTGGTCAGGTCTTGATGTAGGACTTGGCTGCTCATAGAAACAACACAGACAGAACAATTACATGATATGAGTTGTTCATAAGTATTTGATGAGGGAAGAAACAATGAGTCACAGTAAAGAGAAGCACATCAACACAAGAACAGTTTTTAGCAGAGAGGGGAAAAGAGAGATAGATGGACAGAAACGGAAAGAGAGATAGAAAAGAAATAGGACAAATCTGTTGTGTCCCCAGAATACTTTGCATAGGTTTGATTCAAGAAGAAGATACACTTATTTATAAAAATCTGTCAGCTCAAAATAACATGCAAAACAACCATGAACAATAGCAGGTGACATGACATGCAAAGACGTGAAATGTTTTAGTCTCTGAGTCTCTCGACAAAAAAGAGTTCAATTCAATAAAAACTTAAATCCCCTTCTTTTATTTCGCACGTGAACGTGGAACAAAGAAGGACTAGCTCATATATTAACTTTAAAAATCTTTTTTATTTTTCCATTTATTATAAAAAGGAATCATCTTATAATATTACAATTCACAAAAAGTAGCAGGGTAAAACCATACTACTGACTGAGTTCTAAGACGGGCAACTGCTTCAAAAGCTAAACAATATATGCAGAAATTAAGAAATACTATTTTACTACTCAAAGATAAAAATGACACAGACTAAAAAAACGGCATACACTTACAATTGGAGGAGGAACGTCTGAACCTGTAGAAATAGGACACAAGAAAATTAATGGTCGGCATGTGCAATGACAGTACAGTGTATCACTGTCACACAGTATTTGTGGCACTAAATGATTAATGTGAATAATTTCTTTAAAGTAACATTTTGTAATTTCAGGAAAACTACCACAATTTTTTTTTAATGGAAAAAACAGCCCTTGCACCTAAATCTAGATCTAATCTATATCTAAGTTTACCTTTAACACCTGACCCAAATGGGAAAAAAAAATGTCTCAATAATTGGATCATAAAACTGCAACAAATCCCTGTTATGTTGAGGATAAATTGGGATAAAATAAAACAAGTTATCATTTTACCACAAACAAATTTTTTTATATTGACTTCAATTCTGTTTTGACCATGACCAGTGGACAGCATACTATAAAGATGACATAATCATGTGGGTAATGTCACAGAACAATAATCAATGACTTTCTCCAGCTTGATAATTATAAAAAATTATCATTAGAAAGATTTGAATCTAGAATCTAGTGTGCCCTGACATAGAAACAATTCATCACATTATCATTTATCTAGACTTTTAAAAGCTTTAACCTGAAAACATCCTCACTTTCATCCTTATTTTCCATTATGGTCAGATGATGACAAATTCTGACCTGATGTTTTTGCTGAAGTGGAAGTGCTTTGTGATATGTTGCCATGACAACTCAACCCAAACATTCAACAACGGTGCAATTTAGTGCCCCCAACAGAAAAACTCAGAGTACTTAGTAACAAAATTCAAAACAATGGGAATTTCCCAGTAACTAGCTTTTCTTTTGAAAAATGCTGCGCAGTTCACGGAGAGGTATATAAATCTTTGTAAGATTTGCCAGTACATACCTGCATTGTCTCTATCTGGGATTCCTTTTAGTCTCCTCACAACTGCTTCTGAGATCTACATAAATAAGATGAAAAGAAAGATCAGAAGTAGGCTATATAAATAATATATATTGAATTTAGGTACTCTCTAGACATCATATCTATTTCACCGAACTGTCAGGATACAAAAAACAGCTAACAAGACCCACCATTTTTTAGATTTTATTTTGATGAGTCAAACGGCTGCCACTCAGCAGATCAACGCTGTCAAATATCTATAATTGCATCTAGGACAGTCTAGGTCTAGTTATATATATATATATTATATAATGTATACATTATTGTAATACATGTTTGAGCTTGTCTTTGAACTTTGTGTTCCGTTCCCATAAAAAATGTAGAAATAAATATTATAACATAAATGAGCATGCATTAAACATCAAACAACAGCAAACTGTAAACGTAAGCCAATGGGCGTACAGTTATTTATAAATCAGTTATAGGCCTATTAAAGTGTGAGTTTCTGTGAAGTGCGCTTTAAAAAAAAATGTATATTTAGATCTAACACCGCATTCCATACGATAATATTTTATTTATTTGGGCAGGCTGAGTAAAGTTTATGCTGTCAGTGAGTGTCAGAACCTGCAAACGAGGGATTTGAGGGTCACCTTACAAGAGACTGTACAAGACATAGTCAGGTCTATCTTTTAAAAAAATCAAACAATAGAAGTCGAGTTACTAACGATGTTACACCTGCAGAGTGATAACAAGTGTAATGTCAGTCAGGACATCATATGATCATTAAACACCATTGTCGGGACCAAACAAAAATGTTGTAGAGAGTTGTCGTTTTAGAGAGAGGCAACCAAAAAGTACTATTATAAGGAAAAACGAAGTGACTATTTAGAACTCCGAACGTTCGGGAAAATAAACTTGAACTCTATTTCTCCGAACGGTTTCCGTTCTCGAGATTTTTTGGTAATATTTGCGAGATTTAGGCGTCATTTTTCATTCTGCCATTCTGCGAGGACTGGGAAGAAGCATTTTTTGCATCAAATTCAATTTCTAGATCTAGAGATTTTTAAAAGTCTGAATATAATTCAGACACAGTTACTTTGTCTTTGTCGTTGGGGCAACGTTCCCGGACTCTATACTTCATTTGAAAAAATACCTTCAAAAGGTACTGCAAGAAATCAAGACTGATCGACGTTGGCAGTAACAGAGGATGTCGCTATTCGATGGTTGTTATAGAGAGGCTGTACTGTTTATACAAGCCTACTACAGTTCAGTAGCAGATTGATACACACTACACACACAATAGTATATAGAGGTATAGGCCTACATAAAATAGTAGTGTAGGCGCCTGTGTTTACACAGAAAAGCTAACAGTACAGTTCGGAGCCAAGAGGCTAAAATAACGGACGAAATATATGCAAGCCGTTACAGGCAGGTTACCTTCACAACATCGTCACCGGCATCTTCAACGACGACCCTTCTGGTAGTGCTCCCTGACCCTCCCATTATTTAGACAGGGAGTAATAACACATTGACTTTGGAAACTTGAACTGAGAAAAGGCTGACCGGCCAAAGGGTCAAACGAGATCGAAAGTGCTGTTTTTACCTTCACGATAAAAGACGTTTACTTCTTTGGTCATACTACTATACGAGTCTATCAATAATCTAATAGATGCAATCATAGTTAACTTCTAATTAAAACAAAAATAGTCTTTCGGGCTGTTGAAAGAGTATAAATTAATCAAAATATAGTATTTATTAAAACATAAATCTTATTTACAACTACAATTAATTTATTCTTTAGACCAAAAAAAACCCCTCAACTGTTGGGTAAGTTGTTAATTACGCTTGGCGACAATTAGACACTTTTTCAAGGGAGATTATTGTGAGAAGCTCCAGCGATTCCGAATGAACACACACACACTGTACTGTTAGATCTAGATGATTGTTGACCACTTCGATCCACAAAATTCGGGCATGTGTTATTGTAATTTTTATTTTTATTGTTTCTGTGCTGTGTTTCGTAAAGTTGTGCTTCATTTTAGTACAATAATCACACAGGTGAACGAGACCACGGCCAGTACCGGCGAACGAAGCGGTGGGAGTGTTGGCCGGTGGGCTGCCCCAGTTTGTCACAATTTCATTTTTATTTTGAGTATTTTTTTAGTATTGGTGACAGTCATTATATTACAGCACTTTAACACTGTAGTTGTAAATTAGGGAGGACTTCCGTAACGAGCGACCACTATGAGACAGAGCAGAATTGAGGGCTAGGGGTAGGGGTAGATCTAGAGTCTAGACTCTAGAGACTAGGGGTAGGGTTAGATTAGGGTTAGGGAAGGCCTAGTGTTTGATGGGGTGGTCGCTCGTTACGGTTCCAAGTCCTTCCGTAAATTAAGTTTTGTTTTACTCTCCACCTTCAAATTAGTGTTAGATTCTAGATCTAGATCTAGTTTTATAAGTTCCTTTAAAATGTCAATTCTAGACTAGAAGTCTAGAGTCTAGACAAATGATCCAAATGGCATGCTTCCGTAGGCCGAACCCAGAGCCAGAGTAAAAATTATTTAAAATATGTGTATCTCTATCAATAGAAAACAATATATATCTAATGAAAAGGAATAATTCATCCTTCAGAAGTAAAAAAAAAAAGAAGAAATGCTGTTATGGGTCTAGCCTGCATGCCATGCATTATTGTCGTTCATTACCAGATGGAAAACTTGGCTATTCTCACCCGGGGTGAGAATAGAAATACGGTCTACCTCTCACCCCGGGTGAGACTTGCCAGCGTAGGCTATTCTCACCCGGTGTGAAACAAGACCTGTTTTTCATTTTGGAATACTGTCTATTTGGTGTGGATGATCAAATTGATAAAAGCCAAGAAAAAATTACGTAGGGCGTATAGCACAAAAGTAAGCTAATTTGATCGTCTTCAAAGAGATGCTATGGCTATTTCACTTTTCGAATCGAGCCGAACTACGCGGGTCGCCATTTTGTTTTGCCTGGAAGTTCTCGCAAGATCTACTCCTCCCCTCTCTCTCTCTCTCTGTCTCTTTCTGAATACTGTCTATCGGTGTGGACGATCAAATTGACCAAAACAAAGTTAAAAAATGATGTTAAACAAGAAAACTAAATTAATTTGGTTGTTTACAAAGATGCTACGGCTATTTAACTTTCCGAATCAAGCCGAACTACGCGGGTCGCCATTTTGTTTTGCCCGGAAGTTCTCGCGCTACTCCTCTCTCTCTCTCTTTCTCTCTCTCCACTGCCCACAGACAAAATTGAACGCTTTTAGGCTAACACTAACAGTAGTAATAGATCTAGAACGTTTGTTCACAGCTCAGAATTCTATTACTCTGTTTAAATTACAGTGTAGAATTCTGTGTTTCAGGGTGAACGCTTCACTGGTTGGCCAAGGCTATTATAACGGTGAACGCCCACCGGGTGAGAATAGCCAAAAGACTCGCCTGTGCTATTCTGACCCGGGGTGAGAATAGAGGTGGCCTAACCAGATAGTTGAACAGGCTCTACTTAGAGCCTCAAACAACTAAATCGTCAACGTCAACGTTAATAAGTTATCATTTAAAATTCATGCTGTGTTGGTAGGAGAGGAATTTAATTAATTGTTTTTTAATTAAAACTTGTGGTTTATTCTAATACCCATGGAATTTTTTGCGCTTTTTCGGTAGGCCTAGTTCCCACCCCCCTTATTTGGGCATAGATCTAGGTAGATGAGCTGCTAGCGAGACATCCAAACTAACAACTGCAAAACTTAAAATTATGGTAAAATTCAGCCCCCCCGATATTTTTATTACCCCCAGAAACCCCCCTACTCTTGGGGCCAAAAACGGCTAATATATATATTGGGGGGTGGGAACTACTAAAAAGGCGCCGAATTTTCAACCCTCTGAAAAAGCCAAAACTTAAAAAACTAAAAACTGTGTTTTGTATTGTTTTTCTTATTTCATTTCAGATTACTGTATTACTATTTCACAAGGTGGACTGTGCCTTTTTGAATGATGCAGTTCATGTGTTGTTGATTAAGGTGTCTCTTCTTTTTGCAAAGAACATACTATTATTATAGCCAAGCCATCATGTCATCATCAAGGCACTCAAAGACTTCAGCATACCAAGTCTACTCTTCTCAAAGTAGAAAATCTAGTAGCAGGCATAGCAGGTCTTTAGAATCAGAAGATTCTCGGGAAGGTAGCTCTAAGAAATCATCAAGTGACAGGAAAGAAAAAAGTAGAGACAAAAAACATCGCAGAGAAGCCTTGGTTGACTCTGATGACGAAGTACTGAAAATTAGTCAGCCCAAGAGTCTGCTGTCTTTGTCGCTCCCGTCGGGTCGAGAAGAACAACGTGCCACAAAGTCTCGGAGTAGTCGCCACCGAAGCTCTGGTTCTCGTGAGGATAAAAAACATGCTTCCCAGACGCAGTCTCTAATGGATATGGATTTTGGCAGAGACCAGAGAGGGGCTGGGCGCAAGAGAAATGTCTCAGATTCTTCCGATGATGATTCCGTCGATGAGTCCAAGTCTCATGGGGCAGAGTTGCAGAAATCGAAACTTTACTCCGATTCAGATGACGAGGATGGAGACAGTCACCATCGCTCTGAGAAAGTGGACAAAGACAAAAGATCCTGGAAGGAGTCAAGTGTACGTGAGAACCCGATTAAGTTGTCTCCACTTGTAGTGGAAATGCCCCGAAAGGATCTAAATGGAGGTGAAAAGGGTACATCTCCTGATGCTAACACAAAGCCACTGTCCTTGTTAGGTGAGTACGTACCACCTCCGCCGAAAAAGCCAGTCAGCCTTCTGGACCTTGCAGGTGGAGCTGATTCTTTCGACAGAGGGAGACAAAATTATTCTCGTCGATCAGATGGGAAATCTAGCCACCTGTCGCAGAATTCTGACTACCACCAGGGAGAGAGGAGAAGAGAAAGTAGCCAGAAGAAACGAAGAGATGGGAGTGGAGATGAGAGAGAAGTCCCCTCAAAGAAAATGAAGATGAAAACTACTGAGATGATGAAAGCTAGGGGTAATCCACCAGCATTGTCTAACAGGTACTGTGACTTAAACCTTGCTCAACTTCTTACATTGTTATATTATATTTATGTAAACTGTACAAATGTCTTTGCCTCTTTTTTTTTGTTCTTCCAAGTTCTTTTAGTTCATAAACATTCTGATTTTATTCCTCTTTGGAGACAACCTTGACTTCTTTTTCTGTTGTAATTTTCCTTTCAAGATGTCTTAGCTTTTGTTTCTTTCTTGTTTGCTTGTGTATTTACGATTCATAGACAAGTGATGTCTTGTCTTTTTAATTGTTTTATGAGAACTGATTGGAGAGGGATATTGCTTTAGTTTAGCAATCCTTCTCCTTGGAATGTATGTAAAAATGATGTGATTGTGTTGTTTAACTCTTTGGCATATTTATCACAATTTTCAACATTTTTCTGCCAAACTTACTTATAACATGTTTAATTTTTTTTTACCATCATGCCGTACCATACTTGGAAAATATAATTTGAAAGTCAAACTACAAATTCTGCTTTTTCCGACTGGGTTTTGAGGCAATCTTCCTCATAGGCAGAACACAATTTTTATCTAATAAAACGTTTGAACCTCTACCGATCATCTCGCATATCTGTCTTCAGAAAGAATTCTTTTTACATGACTGTTTGTTCTCTCTTTTTTTTTTTTGCAATGCAACCAGCAGTAAATTGTTCATTACTGTGATGTTCTACTTTTCCTTCCTTTGACTTCAGAATCACGGCGTGCGGTGACAACAAACAGTCGTTTATCGTGATCCCGTCCACCTGTCCTGTCACCGGCATTCATGGCCGCGCCAGCATTACGGTCCTCATGGGGTCTGTCACTATACTGGGGTACCCTCTGCAGCCCGGCCGGCCGTACCCCGTCTTCTCTCCCGTCACCGGGGGCCTCTTGTCTCTGTTTGCCAGCGGCGACAAGCTGAAGGCTCAGGATGTGAAGGAGGAGATCACCAAGCAAGGATTTTCTGACCAAGAGCAGAGTGTAAGTTTTAATATCTTTCCATAGAGACTGTACAGGTTATTGGAGGGTGCCTGTTGTAGGCCCCACTTCTTGATTAATTTGGTACATTAGCAGATCTTACTTCTTTACTACTTTTTCTTCTTTCACACTATTATTTCAGTCTATATTGCTACTAAATGACCCTTGTTTTTGTCAATGTGTTACTCTTTAGTAAGACTGAAATGAACAGAATCCATAGACACAGTGGTGTAGTAGTGGTTATTTTTTAATTTTAAACATTTTAGGGGGTTCAACTAGTTTTTCTCTCTTTCTGTTCTTTCTCTTTCTGCGACAACACCATCATCTTCATCCAGTGACATATCTGCAATAGACATCGGTGATCATGGTTCTCCATTCATTCCCCTCACATGGGTGTTCTTAAAAAAGCTACATTTCCCTGATCTTTCCCCGTTACCCATTTGTTTAGGTTCCCTAAGTACGTTGCTCTGGGCCTACCCCTGCCTCGTTTGCCTTCAATTTTGCCAGTGAGAGCTAGACAACTCCATAAGTGGCTGAATTTTTCTTGCTCTACTTAGAACCAAGTTGGGTTTACTTATATTGTAACAAGAACAGAAATGTTATTAATATTAGTGTATTATTTCTTTAGTCACAGTTGATTTGGAGCTGCTCATTTTTCCTTGTGACAACTACAAATTGTTTGAGTTTCTCTTTGTCCAGTTGGTGGTTGATGGGTGCTCTGGTGTGGTTTGCTCCTTCTTTCCTATCAAACATCTATCGTCTTTATCTCCCCTCCTTTTTTGTGTTTGTTACTCCCTTGTAATACCTTTAATCTTGGCCACTTTAATGACCTTATTGTGTTGCAAGTGCCGTAAAACTCTTACTAAAACTAACTCTTTGTCCAGTTGGACTCCATCGGGAGCAACACAATAGCCGTCCTGCTGGTGAAGAAGCTGGACTCGGTGCTCTGCGACTACGTCACGACCTTCATCCCCTACACGCAGCTGTTCAACCCCGTGCCGCAGCGGGAGGAGTACCAGTCGATGCCGCGGGGCGTCACGCTCCCCAAGGTCGGCCTGAAGGTGGCGCCGCACGGCGAGTTTGTGTCCAGCTGTCTCAACATGTCCTCGGAGCACCAGGACGTGCTGGACCGGTGGAGGAAGCTGGTCTCTCAGCAGGAAGGTGTGTCAATGTGTCAGCGTGTCCCTGTGTCACTGTGTTCTTTGTTGGCTTTTGTTATCCTTGACTTAATATTCTCGAAAATATGAAGGGGATTTGTTAGCTCTGTTGGTATCATGCTTAGTTATTGTTCAAACGATCACGGATTGACATGACAGTTATTGTATCAACGATCTGTGGTAACTACCCCCCGGGGTGGCACTACTCACTGAAGTGTCATTAGGCCTTTCCCAAAGGGAGGACATTAATATGTTCTTATGCACAGTAGAAGTGTAAATTGTAAATGGGCTGATTCATCAATGCCATGCCCATACTGTTCCTGGTCTGCAACAGGGAACTGCTGCCTTTTCTTTCCTAATCCTTACTATCGTCATTTTCCTCTACTTCTTGTGTATGTTTTTCACACCCTTGTGACCTGCTATTTCCGGGGTGCCTTGATAGTCGAAGCAGATCTTGTGCTGTTGAAGCTTGAGAGGTGAGCAGAATAAGCCCGATTCCCTGTAAGGACTTCTGTGTTGACATCCCCCCCTTGGCGCTCATATGACCTTATGTAGTTGCGAGCGCAGTAAAGCCTCTACTAAAACTGACGCCTTTTTTTGTGTCGTTTTTCTTTTCTTTCCTTTTTCTCCAGCCACTAAGTGAACATTATTGTATCCTTGCGCTTCTCTTTTTTTTTCACCGCTATAGATAAAAGTAGTAACGCAGTGTATTTCTTTCTGCTTGTTCAGGTGACCAGCCACCGGGGGTTGTTTGCTGTGGTGCCAAGAATTCGGGGAAGTCAACTTTCACACGGATGCTCATCAACGCCTCTTTGCAAAGGTTTGACAATGACAATGGCAATCTTTATTTATCTCGCAGGGAGAAATTTGTCTTGGTCGTTTACAATGGCAGTAGATGTTAAAAAGCTTAGGTGCTCTCAGGCATACACACAACAAGACAGGACATTAGTAAATACATGTCTCACGTTCTGAAACACCCTTTCCCTCCCC
>NW_004797632.1:742293-744484 GCF_000002075.1 Aplysia californica | reverse complement strand
CTCTCTCTCTCTCTCTCTCTCTCTCTCCCCCCCCTCCCTCCCTTCCTCCTTCTCTCTCTGTGTGTTCAGTAACCTCACTGCAGTTGGTACGAATGAAAGGTTGTGTGACATGGCTGTCTGTCACAATAGCAATGAGTAACTTCATTGTAGTATTTTCACTGACCGTGTGTTGTTGTTATTTACTTACTTTAAAAAACAAAGTTTTTCCTTCCTCTGGGATCCTTAGAATGTCGAAGGGAGGTGCAAGTTTCGTTCCTAGGCTAGGTGTGTAGCGTCTGTGATAGATATGTTGTTCCAGGACCTTTTTAACCCCATCCAGCCCAGCCAAGTCTTTCTTGGTCTTCCTCTTGATTGGAAGCCGGATTCTCTGGTGTTGTGACCTCAAGCCGCTAGTTGTTATTGATCAGTCAATTTATTGACGGTATAAATCAAGGGTCAAATAGAATTACTGTTTTTTTCTTGTGACAGTGACTATAAAAGTGAATTTGCCTGTGGTGTATTTTTTGTTTTTGACATTAGTCCTTGATAATATGCAGCCATTTTGGGTTGAACATGTTGTCTTGATCATCTTTTAAATACTTCACCGTTCGTCTCAGAGGCTATGGACTGACAGTTTATCGGTCTAAAACTAAAATGCAAAGTTAATAAATCAAGTTTTTGGATAGGATTGTTTGTTTTCTGACAATACGTTTGATTGAAATAATGAAATCATATGAAATTTTGTTTTGCAATCTCAAATGTTCGTATGAGTCATATTATTGCAAGTGCCATGAAACACTTACTAAAACTAAAACAAAGCAAAAAATGCCATAAGTAGAATTTTTGTTCCTACTGATATAAATGCATGTGAGTTGACTAATGTCTAGTGGCTTGGTTCCTCCAGCGTAAAGTCTGTGGCTAATGTCTAGTGGCTGTGGGTGGTTGGTGGGTGCTCTGGTGTGGTTTGTTTCTTCTTTCCTATCAAACGTTTATCGTCTTTATCTCCCCTCCTTTTTTGTGTTTGTTTGTTACTCTCTTGTAACACCTCTAATCTTCGGCACTTATATGACCTTATTGTGTTGCAAGTGCCGTAAAACACTTACTAGAAATAAAACTAATGTCTAGTGGCTTGTTTCTTCCAGTGTAAAGTCTGTGGCATACTTGGAGTGTGACATCGGCCAGACAGAGTTCTCTCCCCCTGCCACCGTGTCTCTGCACATCATTTCCGAACCAGTGCTGGGTAAGTGTTGAATGCTACTTTTACGGAAATCTAGAAACAATAGCTTGATGTTAATGTTAATGAATAATAAATATTTGTTTGTTTCTTTCTCTGCATTGCATCATGTACTGATGTTAAACTATGTCTTAGATTGTGGGTGGTTGGTGGGTGCTCTGGTGTGGTTTGCTCCTTCTTTCCTATCAAACATCTATCGTCCTTATCTCTCCTCCTTCTTTTTTTTGTGGATGTTACTCTCTTGTAACACCTGTGTTCTTTGACACTTATATGACCGTATTGTGCTGCAAGTGCCATAAAATGCTTACGAAAACTAAAGATATGTTTTTGAGGATCTGAGAATACAAGTTTGTCTTTGTCTTGGAAAACATGTTTTCTCTTTTTTCTCGCATTGGTCTTTGTGGACTTGCCAATGCGAAAGATAAATATATGAAAATTCAAGAAATGATTTTACAAATAACAATGAGAACAAAGCCCAAACCAATTGGAAAGGACTTTTTAAATCAGTATTATCATCATCGTCATCCTTATTATTATTGTCCCTGATGTTGTTCGTGCCAGGCCTTATTGTTGTTTCTCCTTCCTTAGGTGCCCCGTTCTGCCATCAGAGACATGCTGAAAGGTTAGTGACGTGAGGTGCTCAAGTGTTTCTTCAGTGGGATCTCTTCCCTATGTGCCACATCATATGTTGCGGCAGTGGGTTGTTGGCGGGTGCTCTCGTGGGGTTTGCTTTTGCTTCTTCTTTCCTTTCAGACATCTATCGTCCTGATCTCTCCTTCTGTTTTATGTTTGTTACTCTCTTGTAACACTTCTAATCTTCGGCACTTATATGACCGTATTGTGTTGCAAGTGCCGTAAAACTCTTACTAAAAAACTAACTGGTCCCTATGTGCCACATCAGATGTTGCCGCGAATAAAATAATTTTTGTGCTTTTGTATGTGTTTTGTTTAGATGTCTGTGTGTGTGTGTGTGTGTGT
>NW_004797632.1:736194-740212 GCF_000002075.1 Aplysia californica | reverse complement strand
TCATACCTCAACCCCACCGCCCATCCCCCTCCCTATTCCCCCACTCACGGTCACCGTATATCCAAGTTGGACGGACATAGATCCCCAACATGAAAATTCCGCCACTTTGGGTTTGCCGACTGAGACTTGTCTCCTTGTGCTGACCGGATGTGGTCGGTCCTGGTACGCAGACCGACTCAGGGACGCCGTCCACAGCTGAACCACACGAGTCCAGTATCATCCGGACGCGGTCAAGATATCACGTACACGTTTCCCCCCAGACCCTGTCCACCTGACCCCCCCATATCACCGGCATTCCTCTCCATATCCGTGTTGTAACAAGCCCTTGTGGCTTAAGTAAGCCCTCTCTCCCAACCCCCGCACCCTCCATACGCCGCCACCCCCCCACCCCAGCCCCTACCTCTCGGTTGCCACACACCAATCATTCACTACGGTGGAGATCTCACTTTGACAAGGTAGCTTCTTCTTGTTCTTTCACTTTTTCAAATTATACATGTATGTATTTTTTCTTTTCAGTATAGCTCCAGCCTTATTTGTCACGCATGCCTGTTTGTGGTGTTTCACATCGAAACTAAACATGCTTTTGCAAAAGTAAAAAGCAGCTCTTCCTACAGTTTGTGCTTCAGTTTACATACAGTATATACTTAGAATATTATCTGCACTGTATTGTATCAAATGCTTAGAATATTATCTGCACTGTATTGTATCAAATGCAGTGAGGTTTTCCCGCTGCCCCATTCATCGGTAGAGCTGTTATTTACGTTTGCTATTTTGTCGTAGACAGGTGTCTGTGGTGTTAATGTGACTGGCCGTACCCCCCAGGGCGATGCTACTGACTGAAATGTCTTTAGGCCATTCCCAAAGGGGGGTCATTGACCATGTTCTTATGCACAGTAGAATTGTGAATGGGCTGATTCATCAATTTCATGCTCATACTGTGCCGAACTGCAATAGGGAACTTCTGCTTTTTCTTTCCTAATCCGTACTATCGTCATTTGTCCTCTACTTCTTGTGTATGTTTGTCACACTCTTATGACCCGCTATTTCCGGGGTGCCTTGATAGTCAAAGCAGAATTTGTGCTGTTGAAGCTAGAGAGGTGAGCAGAGTAAGCCCGAATCCCTGTAAGGACTTCTCTGTTGACATCCACCCCTTTGTGCTCATATGACCTTATGCAATTGCGAGGGACGTAAAACCTTACTAAAGCATAACACTGAAAACTCTTGTCTGTCTTACTTTTCTTCTGCTGAATCGATAACAACGACTTACTTTTTCTCAGTACATAATACTAATATTACTGTCGAAATTGTTCAAGATGGCCGGCCACGCATGGTCGAGAAAAAAAAAGTATTTATCTTCGACATGTGGGCATCTTGGACAGCATGATTTAAGATACATGGAGGGAAATGAAAAGTTGTTGTTTGTGCTGGTGTATGTCTTGGACAAGTGGCCTTTAGAGCAGGTTTGGCGGGTGCTCTGGTGTGGTTTGCGTCTTCTTTCCTATCAAACATATATAGTCTTTATCTCTCCTCCTTCTTTTTTTGTGTTTGTTACTCTCTTGTAACACCTCTAATCTTCGGCTCTCATATGACCTTATTGTGTTGCAAGTGCCGTAAAACACTTACTAAAACTAAAAAAAAGAGCAGGTATGACTACATAATGCGACCTCAGTTGTTTAAAAAAAAATGGAGATACGACAAGAAAGCACTGAGATCGCGATATATTATTGACTTGCTTGCTTCTCTGTCTGGCTCAAGCGAATGCTCAGAGACTTTTTCTTCTAGGTACTTGGCTGTTTTTTTTGGTTCTGACTCATTGTTTTAGCTTGGACTTTGACTTTTTTACAGACTTAAGACCTTTGACTTCCGTGATTTACTAACAGTAACATTTTATGTCAAATCACAAAATGTTGGTTTGGGAATCTTGAAATGGCCTCATTACTGTCTGGTATTAATGTTTTCTCAGTACTGAGAATGGGGTTTTTTTTGGTATTATTTTCCTGTGTTGTGGAGTCCACTTATGAAATCCATTCAAGATTTACTTTCTTACTTACTACCTGTTACGCCATCTGGCGTTTAGGGCAGCTACAAAGGATCTCCAGTTCTGTCTGTTTTGGGCCAGCTTGGTCTCATACAAGATAAACCCATCAAATTACTCTTTTTGTGACAGCATATTTTATCACGACTTCTTGGGGGGGGGCGCCCTCTTTCACTTTCACTTACTGACATGACTCTCTAAGAGAAAACTTTTGAGTGGCTGGTGGGCGCTCTTGTGTGGTTTGCGCCTCCGTTCCTATCACACTTATACAAAGTCATTATCTCTCCCCTTTGTCTTGTTTGTTAGTTACTGTCTAGTAACACCTCCAACCTTCAGCATTTATTATATGACCTATTTGTGTTGCAAGTGATGTAAAACTCTTACTAAAACTAACTGAGATTGTCTCTTGTGGATTGTTCTGATCAAGATATGCAGTATTTTATAATGTTTTCTTTAATGTTTAAAATACAATTAAAGCTTTCTTTTTTTTTCTTTTTTTTCTTTCCACCTTCCTCCTCTGCCCACTCTATATTCTCCTTCCTCTCCCACCTCCACATTCTATCCCTTCATCCTCCGGCCATCTCCCTTTGACCTCCGCATCCCACACCCTCATCTTCTCTCTTTTTACTCCGTCTTCCTCCTCCCATTTCGTGCTGCTATTCCCTCAACCCCCCCCCCACAACTTCTTGTTATCCAACCCCTTCCTCCTTCCTTCCCCTCATTTGTATCCCCACCCTCCATGTTCCCCCTTCGTCCCTCCTCTCCCCCCATTTTATCCCCTCGCTCCCACCTCCCCCTCCCCTGTATTCTGTCTTCCCCCTCCGTCTTATCCCCTCCCACCTCCTTTGTTTCTTGTCTTCCCCCTCCTTATCCCCTCCCCCCACCTCCTCCTCCCTCTTTACCTGCCCCTCCCGTCGTATCCCCTTCCTGTCCTCCCTCCTTATCATCTCTCTTATCCCTTCCCTCCCACTTCCTCCTCCTCCCACCTTCCCAGGCTGAAGATCCCAAGAAGAAGATGGAGGAGACACACAAGCATGAGCTCCTGTTGTTGATGACGCTAGCCAACCAACACCGCGGGTGAGAGCCTACAAATCTATCTGTTCCTTTCTTTTCCTGGTTTGTCTCCAACTTTTACTGTCTAGCTCGTTTAGGTGGGTGGTTGTTGGTGGGTGCTCTGGTGTGGTGTGGTCATCGTAAAGCCTGTTCATTTGCCTTCCTTTTGGTGAAAAAAATATCCATCTATGTTGAATAGAAGTCAACATATTTGCGGTTGAATGGGGTTAGGGTCGCCTGCTTTCTGAAGTAAATTTAGCGAGAAATTGGCCCCGAAAGTTTGGTAACTTCCATAGCCTGATATTCCCTGGAAACTGAAAATTTACTTTTTTTTTTCAATGTTTTTCATTAAAATCCACACTAAAATGTGTTTCTAAGTGTACATAAAAGGTGTTGAGCCTCCCCCCACCCCAAAAAAAAAAAAAATTGAAAAAAAAAAATCTCTCTTTTAACACCTCTAATCTTCAGCACTTATTGTGTTGCAAGTGCCGTAAAACTCTCATGAAAACTAAACTTTTACTTCTGTGTTCCAGTTTCAACGTGAAGCCAAAGCCATTAGACCTGAGGAATTCTGTATAACGTTGTAATGTATATTTTATCTCTGTGGTCCAGTTTCAATGTGAAACTTGAGGAATTCTGTATAATGTTGTAATATATATTTTATCTCTGTGGTCCAGTTTCAACGTGAAGCTGAAGCCGGTGGACCTGAGGAACCTGTCGCTGCTCTCCTCACTGTCCCTGGGTCTGGAACGTTCCGTCCAGCTCAACTCGGTGCCCCCGTACTGCGTTCCGTACGCCCAGCTGGCCGTCCACGTCTGTCACCACAGCGTACCGAGCTCGGAGCTCCTCATGGCTCTGGACGCCAGCGTGGTGGCTCTGTGTGTGGCGGATATCAGTCAGGTGAGGGGGGGTGATTTTTTAAAAAATTTT
>NW_004797632.1:714953-735567 GCF_000002075.1 Aplysia californica | reverse complement strand
GTCTCTCTCTCTCTCTCTCTCTGTCTCTGTCTGTCTCTCTCTCTCTCTCTCTCTCTCTCTCTCTCTCTTTCTCTCTCTCTTCTGGTGCTGTGGCATCATAAACGGTCATCTATCCCGACAGCGTGCATGAACTCAACATTCGCTCGGGGGTCCTTGAAAAGTGCTGAAAGTGGGTTACTGAAATGTCCCAGCAGGAGTTAGTTTAATGGCAGGGCCAAGAGGGTTAAGCTAAAGTGGTTTTATTTGTGTACAATGGTCTCTTCAAATTTAAAAAAATAATTATTCAGTTAAAGATACAGTTGCGAATATTAATCCCTGATGTCTGTTTCAAATCCGACCCATGAAGAAGAATTCTACCGCAGCCTTAGTCTTAGTCCCTAGAGCCCCGTTTACCTACAAGATCTGTACTCCTGCAAAAATTCTTCTCATTGTGGCTATCGGCAGACACAGTTTTCCCTTTTTATTCCTTGCCATTGCAGTGCAATTGACTAGTAGTCAATAATAATGGATTAGTATCGCACATATCCATGCTCTAAGGCACACAAAAGGGTCCTGTTACTGGGAGGGGTATGCGCTGTTTAGATGCAACATATTATTATCATTTTAATATTTATTGTTATAGTATTATCATTATCATTGTTTTGTTATTTTGTCATTATTATTGTCAGTACTGTTACAATTGTGAGTTGTTGTGACAAAATGAGTTACTTGAACTACTCACCATCCACAAATGGAGATATTAGCCAGAAACCGACACTAGGGTAAAACTTGTAGACTTTCTATTGATGCCATATTCTTTAACTGTAACAGGCTCTTTATTATTTCATACTTTTAAATTGTTAAAAACTTCACCTATAAGTGTGATGTATCTATTTCCACAGGACTCAAATCCGAGATATAACTCATTTTGTCAGCACGCTTCACAATTATTGATTGTTATTAATGTTATTATCATGTCGCATATTTTTGTAATTGTTATTGTTGTTGTCGTTCAGGCATCGTGCGCGGAGTGGACACGGACAAAGGCTTGCTGTACGTGGTGACCACGCTCCCGGCCGTGACCTTACGCAAGGTCAACACCGTACTCAAGGGCTCTCTCACTCTGCCTGATCAGCTCATTCTCAAACAGGTACATCGGTGGTTGACGGGTGCTCTCGTGGGGTTTGCTCCTTATTTCCTATCAGACGTCTATCGTCCTGATCTCCCTTCCTCCTTCTGTTTTATGTTTGTTACTCTCTTGTAACTCCTCTAACCTTCGGCACTTATATGTATGACCTTATTGTGTTGAAAGTGCTGTAAAACTCTTACTGAACTGAAACAGGTACAGTCAATATTGTCCGAGATGGCCACCCGTTTGTCGAAGAGAAAAGAGGTTGTCTTAGACAACTGGATATCCTGAACAGTGTCATTTATTATAAGATAGATAAGATAGTGGGTGGTTGGCGGGTACACTGGTGTGGTTTGTTTGTTCTTTCCTATCAAACATCTATCGTCATTATCTCTCCTCCTTTTTTATGTTTGTTACTCTCTTGTAACACCTCTAATCTTCGGCTCTTATATGACCTAATTGTGTTGCGAGTGCTGTAAAACTCTTACTAAAGCCAAACATTGTAAGAGAGTGCACCCACTGACCTCTTAAATGATCTTAATTGTGTCGATGGGGGCGTAAAAATTTTGCTGTAACATTTGCTTTTGCGCCCTGCTTCTGTTTCCTCCCATTTTCTGTGTCACTAAGATTGAGCCATGCGTTGCCTGAGCAAATATTCCTCACCCCCCGGGGCAGTGCCACTGACTGAAGTGTCTTTAGGCCATTCCTAAAGGGGGGACATTTCTCGTTCATGCACAGTAGAATTGTAAATGGGCTGATTCATCAATGTCACGCTCATAACTGTGCCTGATCTACAACAGGGAACTGCTGCTTTTTCTTTCCTAATCCTTACTATCGTCATTTTCCTCTACTTCTGTTGTATCTTTGTCACACTCTTGTGACCCACTATTTCCGGGGTGCCTTGATAGTCGAAGCAGACTTTGTGCTGTTGAAGCTAGAGAGGTGAGCAGAGTAAGCCTGATTCCCTGTAAGGACTTCTCTGTTGACATCCATCCTTTGGCGCTCAAATGACCTTATGCAGTTGCGAGAGCCGTAAAACCTCTACTAAAACTAACTAAAGATTCCTCATGTTTCTACAGAAGGGCACGGGTTCCCTCCCCTACGTCGACGCCCTGGCCCCGTCGACAGCCGTCAGCTCTCTGAGGCCCCGCTCCAGGATGCCGCGGAACAACCGCAGGAACAACTGACGGAAACGACTGATGGAAACAACTAACAACTGATGTAAACGACTGACAAAAACGACTGACGGAAACGACTGACAGAAACGACTGACAGAAACGACTGACAGAAATGACTGACTGAAACGACTGACGGAAACAACTGACGGAAACAACTGACAGAAACAACTGAAGGAAATAACTGACAGAAACAACTAACAATGACAAAAACGACTGACAGTGATGGAAACGACTGACAGAAACAACTAACAGTGACGGAAACTACTGATGGAAACGACTGATGATACCAGGCTTACCAACTGTTCCGAATTTCCCGGTACTATCACGGATTTGACAATCAGGAATTTAAGAGCCTTATCATATGTATGCACTGAAACCAGTCTTATTTTATGTGATTTTGTTAGTTGTTTGGTATAATCTTAGATTGTATGATTACGTTGGGTGTCTATGGTTGAATTTGGAAAAAGTTGTCAATCCTTTGTTACTATCATGGCTGCTCTGATTCTCCATCTTCTACATGACTGTCATGACAGAGTTTTGGGATTATATTTTTTGTATTTTTTGTTTTGTTCTTGCAATCTCAGATGTACTGACTGGCGTCTGTGGTGTAGCAGTTAGGTGCTTCTTTGGCGCATGCTGGGGACCTCAGTTGGATTCCCAATTGGGAGAATTTTTATTGAGTATTATGTTCTTTCTGCTAGGATGCTGTTGTATCCCTCTCAGTCTGGGTTGGCCTCAGCAGGCAGGATTGAAGACGGCCTACTACTAAATGATCTATACTGTGTTGATGGAGATGTAAAAACACCTACTTTTTTTGGTTTTAACAATGTACTGAACTCGCATTGTGAGTGTATTTTTGGGGGATTTTGAATGAACTGGAGGGTAACAAAAAAGTCCCCATCATATTTCTTTTTTTTTTTTTCTGCTGTTTGTTATTTGTTAATTTTGTTCAAATGCTCAGCATTTTGTTGTTGTTGTTGTTGTACCTTTCCAGATACATATAAAAAAATGTTTATTGTATTTTTTAAACTGGCAATTTCAGATGTCCTGAACTCACATAATACATGTGTGTTTTTTTGAGGATTTTTTTCTTAACTCGGTCATAAAAAAAATATTAAAGTTTATTTTTGCTGTTTGTTTTTTTTTAAAGTTATGTCAAAATGTCGAGTATTCTGATTCTGTGGTGAAAATGCAGGATTTTCTATAGAGAGTTGTACTCCTTACCTATCCAAAGTGTGGACATGTTGTGCGACAATTTACGCCAACTTTGCACGTTTTATTGTCATTTTGTTTAAGAATTTTTTTCCAAAATGCTGTAGTAAATTTTTTGAATTTTGCTCTTCTTTATGACTAATGAGAAATAATTGTGTGGATCGTTGCTCTCTGTGGAGCGGTTTGAATGTGACAAAATGTTTTTGTTTCAGCATTTTTGTGTGTTACTCTCTTGTAACACTTCTTCTAATCTTCGGCATTTATACGACCTTATTGTGTTGCAAGTGCCGTAAAACTCTTACTTAAACTAAACGATGCTCCCAATATTTCTGCTTTTTTTGTGTAATTCTCTTGAAGGGTTTTTGTTGACTTGGCAGCTTTTGTGCAGATGTGCCATCTTGTCAGGTGATGCTGTGTGTTCATGAGTTGTGTTAAGCCTATCCGTACGCCCTGGGGTCATTTTGTACCCCCGGGGTTGTATTCTTCACATTTTAGAATACTTCTAGTATGAAAATCTCTTTGAAACTTTCAGTATATCTCAAAAAATCATTTTGATAGACTGCTATGCAAAGCGTACGAGATCAGATTAACGAGTAAATTTCCTCTTTGGAAAGTGGTGGCACAGAGTTCCCCACGTTGTATGTGTACGATAGTAAAACACGACGTACGGATAGGGTTAAGTGCTGTGTGTGTTGTTTCTGTTAGTATCATGTATTATGTATTGTGTCTGGTTTCATGTAAGACGAGGAAAGATAGAGATAAAGCGTGGGAGGCTTTTTTTTTTTTAAAAGCAGACCTTTATGTTGTGGTTGTGAGTATGTTTTGTTTATTTGTGGGATCATGTGGTATCAGGAGAGAGAGAGAGAGAGATAGTCGAAGCAGACTTTGTGCTCCTGAAGCTAGAGAGGTGAGCAGAGTCAGCCTGATTCCCTTGGCGCTCATATGACCTTATGCAGTTGCGAGCGCCGTAAAACCGTACTAAAACTAAACTAAGTTGTGACAGCATGTGCTGAGAGTGGCCCACCATTCCACATTGTTTTGCTACAAGTGGAGGTGGCACTTTTCCAGAATTTTCTGGGATTCAATGAATGCTGAAAGTTTCTTTAAAAATAATTGTGCGACAGTTTTTTTCCACAGAAATGATTGTATGTTATTATTGTTAAATCAGCATTTCTCATGTTTGCCCTAGTAAGTTCCAGTTCCAGAGGTCTTAATCGATAAAGATGACTGACTGTCTCTAATAAATGTCTTAGTTGTGGCAAAGTTCACAGCTACGAAATTCTCAGTGGGGTTTTTTTTTTTGGACTCTGTTCAGTGTTAATGTTACACATTTGACACCCTACATGAATTGCGATTAATGTAAACTTTCCGAAATCTGGTCGTTTTACTGGCACCCTTTTATTTGTTTTTTATTTTTTATTATCCTTGTTCTGTTGTTGGAATAACTTGTTGACATACTTCATTTTTGTCATCTGTGCGGTCAGTGCTGTATGATGTGTTGTAGAACAAATCTATTTCCTTGATTGATTTGTCTGTTGTAAGATAAGGGTGAACCTATCAAATACATAAGTCTTGATTGTAAATGAGGACTGCAGGGGAAAAACGACTGTAATCACAAACTGAAAATCGTGAGGGTACCAATTTTGAACGCTTGTTGACTCATAACTGTATTTCTGTTCCACTGTTGATTGATTATTGTTGTTAGATTTCCCATTCAGCAACACTTAACAATAAACCACCAGTCAAACAAATATGAAGTTATGAGTCCACAAGCTTTTCAAAGTGGCACCCTCACAATTTCCTGTTTGTGACTACCGTAGTTTTTCTCCTGTGCTCTTCTAATGTCATTCTACATTGAGTTCATAATAGGCTTTTCACTTGCTTGTGACTTTCAAAATGTTCAATGATGTTTGTGAAAATGAGTGAATGGCAGTTGAGGCTCTTTTCACTAAGACTTGAGTTTCAAAATGGTATAGGATCCTTGTCTACTTTGTAAGATGTAGGATCTTTACGGCTGCCCACAAAAAAAAGTGAGTTCAAATTTTCTGTTTTGGGGAATTTTCATGTCTCTGTTGTTCTGCTGGAATGTTGTATCCCACCCAGCATGGGTCTGTCCCCGTGGTTTTATGCAAGAAATATTCTGAAATTATGCAAACTGAGCCCAAAAATGTGAAATTATGCTATCCCGTTAA
This sequence comes from Aplysia californica, assembly GCF_000002075.1. Taxonomy (NCBI): domain Eukaryota; kingdom Metazoa; phylum Mollusca; class Gastropoda; order Aplysiida; family Aplysiidae; genus Aplysia; species Aplysia californica. The sequence goes on along the minus strand of NW_004797632.1, from coordinate 729,877 downwards.
TTTTAACAAAAAAGGATAAAGGAAAATAATCAGAAATCATATATGCAAAAAAAGATCAAATTTTTCTAAATTATGCGGGGTGCATAAAACTGCGGGGACAGATAGGTTGGCTCTGACGAGCAGGCTAATAGCAGCCCGCCTCCTGAATGACCTAAATTGTGTCAATGTGAATGTTAAAACATCTACAATCATTTGTCATTGTAAAAGTTATCATCTGGCTGCTGCAAGACTGTAAAAAGTGGGATTGCCATTGGAAGTGGGAACAAATACAACTGTGGTCGTATTTTATAATGCAAAAATACGTCTCCTGTGGGAATATTATGCCTGATGGCAAAATAAATATACGTTGAAACAACAAATGACATTTTTTCTTTGTGTACTTATTGTATTTTGTTTCCCTAAGATATAATACATTATGTTCCTGTATGGTACAACAATGTAACTAAGGTATAATACATTATGTTCCTGCATGGTACAACAATGGAACTAAGGTATGGTACATTATGTTCCTGCATGGTACAACAATGGAACTAAGGTATGGTACATTATGTTCCTGCATGGTACAACAATGGAACTAAGGTATAATACATTATGTTCCTGTATGGTACAACAATGGAACTAAGGTATAATACATTATGTTCCTGTATGGTACAACAATAGAACTAAGGTATGGTACATGTTCTTCTCTGGTACAATTGTGGAAAAATAGACAGAAATTACATATCATCAAGTGTCACTAGCCATAATGACCCAAGTCAGACTGAGGCCGAAGTCATATGTGAGGCATCGTGGTGAAATCCTGCGCTCGTCAAAATAATGAATTCTGAGAAATCGGCAGTTTTCTGCCAGTTTGGAAAATATTTTCGAAGTTGTTTTTTTTGCCTCAACACCTTGTATGTTCATTCAAAAACATTTTTGAGAGTGGATTTTTTTTTTTTTTTAATTCGTTAAAGGCACAAAAAAAATGTAAATTTGCAGTTTCTAAGGACTCTTAAGCTATGGAAGTTACCAAACTTTGGCGGCCATTTCCTCGCTTATTTTACTTCTGAAACCAGGCGACCCCATCTCCTTCAGTCGCAAATGTCTCCACCTCTGTTCAAGATAAATGGATATTTTTTTTCAATGAAAACAAGGCAAATGAACAACCTTTAAGATAATACCGATAACTCCATATATTTAAAAATTGACGAGTACCTGATTTCACCGAGACGTGACACATATTGATCTGACTCTGCTTCCCAAAGATTTCTTTTCTCATAGCAGCAGCATACACTTACCCTTCTGGTACAAAATAAAAATAAATAGAAACTTTGAATTAATTTACATACATGATGATGATGTTTGTGCTTTGCAGGCGAAGATGGCATTTGACTTTACATCATGGGGGGGGGGGGGGGGGGGTTGCACAGAAGGCGATTACATACATATGTACAGTTTTACGGTCAACGTGATATGAGAACAGCCTTAATCAGATTTACGCCAAATCCAACAGGCCCAAAACGACATTCTTTCATACACGTGTACATTTGCCTGCCTACCACCTTGTATTGTACAGATTTTCAAGCTATATAAAACAGATATCATGTTTCCTCATAAAGCTATAGTTTAAATGTACTAAGCCAAGGAATCCAAATTTTTCAGGAGAGAGAAAAAAAACTATTTCATTCTTTTAACCACTACACCAACATAACGTATCTTTCCCTGCTTTCAAAGAAAAAAAAAGAAAAAATTAGGGGCTTTGTACATCGGAACAGCCGGCCGATAATTTTGTGTCTTGTACACAAATTATAATTAGCTGTTTGCAAAACATTAGAAATAAAATCCTAGCTTTCCATCCAATGGCTAAAATGTTTCCAAATTAAAAAGGGGACTTCAGCTGTGATACTGAAACTGGCAAAACAAAGACTCGTTTCTTTTTTTTTCTTATTCCCGGAATGTATTCAACACCGATGACACACTACTGGTCACGAGTCTGGAGCTCAGTAGCCGAAGTAGGCCGGCACTTCATCGTTGTTGTACTCAACGACGTCCACGTGTCTCTGGAGTTTCTGAGCGGCATGTCTGAGGAAACAAGTATTTAGTTTAGTTATAGTAGAGGTTACGTGATGCTCCCAACTGCATTAGGTCATATCTGTCCCCGTCGTTTTCAAGAAAACTTCTGAAATTATGCAAACTGAACCTAAAAATGTGAAATTATGCGATTCTGTTAATTTTTTATAAAGAATGATAAAGGAAAATAATCAGAAATTATGCAAAAAGTGATCAAATTTTGCTAAATTATGTGGGGTGCATAAAACCACAGGGACAGTCATATGAGCTCCAAGGGCTGGATTTCAACACAGAAGTCTTTACAGGGAATCAGGCTTACTCTGCTCACCTCTCTAGCTTCAACAGTACAAAATCTGTTTCAACTATCAAGGCACCCTGGAAATAGCGGGTCAAAAGAGTGTGACAAACATACAAAAGAAGTAAAGGAAAAATGACGATAGTAAGAATTAGGAAAGAAAAAGCTGCAGTTCCCTGTTGCAGTTCAGGCACAGTTATGAGCATGACACTGATGAATCAGCCCATTTACAATTTACAATTCTACAGTGCGTAAGAACATATTAATGTCCCCCCTTTGGGAATGGCCTAAAGACACATCAGTCAGTGGCACTGCCCCGGGAGGTAGGAAACAAGTATGGACATAAAATATAATATATTGCAAAAATGTCACTTTAATTTGATAAAATATCCAATGCAGTGTCCTCTTAAGAAGTACAGTGGAGTCCACTCTAACTCAAATCTGCAGGAACATCAAATTTTCTCTGGCTTAAAAACGTTCCTCAACTCTTTTATCTCCATAGGGGGTAAACCCACTATGCTGGGAATCTATTTTGGTACAAAATCTAAAATTGACATTTATGCCACTAAACTGGTCTTCAAAATAAAAAAGTGAACCTATTTCGATAGTTCTTCAAAGAATTATCTCCCGGTAAAAGAAACCTGTATTCGGCAATTGCCGAAAAGTAATTTGACATCGAAGTCGCTGTAAAGAAATGCTGCTGAACCCCAGTCAGTATCTCACCGGCTCAGCATTTCCAACCACGAGCGACTGGGAGTGGCTTGCCAGAGATAAAAAGTTAAATGGAAGAAAAAAAAATAGGGATGTCATTTTCTTTGGTTTACCAGTGTTGCTGTCGTAGGATTAGCCATGTGTAATTTAAGTGGACTCCACTGTATTAAATGTGGCACATGAATTAGCACAGAAAGAGCTTAAGACGGAAATGTAATTGTTAGGCGTGCTGACAAAACGAGTTACTTCTTCCCATCCACAAATGGAGATATTGGTCAAAAATCGACACCAGGGTCTAACTTGTAGATTTTCTATCGATGCCACATTCTTTAACTATAAAATGCCTTTTATTATTTCATACTAATAAATTAGAAAAAACTTCACCCATAAGCAAATTGTATCTATTTCCATAGGCTTCAAATCCAAGAAGTAACTCATTTTGTCAGCATGCTTCACAATTACTTCGTCTGACTTACTTGGTGATTTTCTTGCAGTACATCATGTTCAAACACTTGAGCTTCTTGCAGCCTTTCCTCAAGTACTTCAACGCTTTGTCGCTGAAATAAAAAAAAGTAGGACAAGATATAATTATCTGAAAGAAAGGATTCATCTTCTCAGTAGACACCTTGATGTCGTGTCAATGAAAAAGCAATTTACACGAATTTCCCACTCGGCTCAGTCCTTTCAGAGATGGAAGTCAAATTGGGAGGTCTCACCTCTTATAACCTGTTAGTGTTGACAGGGGTATACCATTTCACCATTTTTTATGTAGACACTAAAAATGGGTAACTTGTCATACTTGTATGATCCTGTGAGGAAAGGAGACAAAATCTCCCATCAAGGACCAAAACTAACAAACATTCCTTTTTGTTTCAGTTAGTGTTTTACAGCTCTCTTCTCCATTAATTTTCTGAAAATAAAAAAAAAATAAAAAAACTTCAGCGTTTGAGGAATCAACCTCAACAATAAGCTATCATCATACTGTGTGTGACCCAAAACTGACACTGACGATATATGGTCTCTTTTAAGGACAAGCGGGCTAACCCAGATTTCGGGGGTTTCCAGAAATCTTGACCTACACCAAAAGTGGGCATTGCCTTACCTATAGGGGAAGTTTGCTTTCATTGGTGTGTATATTTGTTTGGTTATAGAGAAAACTCTCCTTGTACTTAAAAAACTGAACTAGGGGCAAAAACTTTACCTTTGATTTTCTCAAAACAGCATTTTTCGGGATAGCCCACTTGTGCTTAAAAGCGACCATATATGTTATCATCATACTGTATGTGACATGACAACTGACCTGATCTGTATGCATCCACTGATGTCCAGCTGGGTCAGATAGTGACACACACCAGACAGGTACTGGATGCTCAGGTCCGTCACCTACACACACACGGAGAGACATGCAAACAACATAATCCATATGTGTCACGACGTAATGGAATCGGGCGCTCTTCAGTTTTTGGGCATGTAGTGTTATTGGTATCATCTTAAAGTATGTTCATTTGTCTTGTTTTTTTAATGAAAAAAATGCTCATTTATCTGGAATACAAGTTGAAATATTTGCAATTGAAGGAGGAAGGGGTCGCCTGGTTTCAGAGATAAAATTAGCGAGAAAATGGCCGCAAAAGTTTAGAAACTGTGGTTTATAATTCGCTGTGATCACCAGACAAGCCAGAATCACGTGAAATAAGTGAACAAACTCAGTGTATCCTAGTGAGTGTAGGAGAATAGGGGAGCACAGGGGGTATATAAACAGACGGCGAAGGTTAAACCGGCCTTCCGAGCCACGACTAAAACCTAGTCTGAGCAGGGATCGACGCTACTGGTGGGTCGACACAGTGGATGGAGCTCCGGACCTGTACGACCCACACTCATCATTCCCCGCTCGAAACAGTGAGTATTGAAACCAACGTAGATAGACTAAGGAGTAGAATCTAGGATTAGATAGCACTTATCATCTCATTACAGAAACATAAATAGCTTTAGAGTAGGGCCTACTTGAAAACTGAAAATTTACATATTTTGTATCCTTAATCGACGTTTTTCAGTACAATTCACATGGAAATATATTGTTTTATGGACATAAAAGGTATTAAGTCAAAACCCAAAAAATTAATAAAAATAAAAACAACAAAAAAACACACACAGAAAAACAGAAAGACATGGCTAAGTAACAAATCAAGGTGACCTAGTTTTCTAATCAGACGGTGTCACTTGTACAGGAAAGGCTACAAACCCTCAATCCTTAAAAGCACTCCCCCCCCCCCCCCCCCCCCCAACCCCAACCCCACCACCCTCCCACCATCCCCCATCAAATTTATTTTTTTAAAGTACGGATATTAATTATACAAACTCACATGTTTACATCCGGACAGGTTGAGAACGGTGAGCATCCGACAGCAGAACGCCAGGTTCTTGATGGCACCATCAGTCAAGTTCTGGAATTTAAAAATCACATGTCACTTCATCGATCCAGGATGCATACAGAAAATATCAATCTGAAAATGAGACATGGGTGGTTGGCATTTGCTCTGGTGAAGTTTGCTCTTTTTTTTTTCCTATCAATCATCCATTGCCCTTATCTTTTCCCCTTTTTTTTATTTAAGTATTACTATCATAATACATATAATATTCGGCACTTAAATGATCTGTTTCTGTTACAAGTGCCATAAAACTCTTGTTAACTCGAAACTTAAAGGGTGAAATAATGAAGAACATTAAACAGAAAAGGATGTATAAGCATTGTTTTAGTAAGTGTTTTACGGCAATTGCAACATAATAAGGTAAAAAAAATACGGAAGATTAGAGGTGTCGCAAAAGAGTAAGAAACACAAAAAAGGAGGGGAGATAAAGACGATTGATGCTTGATAGGAAAGAAGAAGCAGCAAGCAAACCACACCAGAGCCCCCGCCAATCACCCACGTATAAGTATTGAATGAAGGCCTAACATGACAAACTGTATATTATATACTGTCCTATTTCCTCCTCCTTCCCCAGTTACATGACCTGTGTTTTGGTCCATACAGTCACTACAATACATGTTAGCAGGGACGGAAGGCAGGAGTGACTGGAGGAGAAGAGGAGATAAAGATATAAATAAAGAGAGAGAGAGAGAGAGAGAGAGAGAGAGAGAGAGAGAGAGAGAGAGAGAGAGAGAGACAGAGAGAGAGACAGACAGACAGACAGACAGACAAACAGACAGACAGACAGAGAAACAGAGAGACAGAGAGAGAGAGTCTGACAGACAGACAGAGATAGAAACAGTGAGACAGACACAGAGATAGAAACAGTGAGACACACAGACACACAGACAGACAGACAGAGATAGGAACAATGAGACAGACAGACACACAGACAGGCACACGCACAGAAGGAGAAACACTACAGATGTAAATGCAATCCTCATCATCCACATGCTCGTATGACCTTATGCAACTGCGAAAGCCGTAAAACACTTACCAAATCAACAAACAACAAAAATCCTCACCATGCAGTGTGAGAGGTCCAGCCTCTCTATTTCCTTACACTGTTGAGCAAACTTCTGCAGGCCCAGGTCGGTGATGCTCCCACTCTCGGACAACACCACGTCCTTCAGGCCCGAGTTGTGACCCAGCGCAGACAGACCCTGACCACGACAAACAACAATGACATCATCAACATCATCATCATCATCATCAACATCATCATCATCATCATCATCAACATCATCATCATCAACATCATCATCATCATCATCATTGTACTGAAAGCTCCATGGAAAAAGGTCTATATGCAGAGTAAAAAATTAAACAAAAAGCAAAGAAAGGAAGTGTGTTCAAGTTTCGCACCCCATCACATGGTTCACCAATATATAGCTTTCTTTATTCTAAATTTAGGCTTGCACTTCTGGTCAGTCTGTTTCAAATGAAAAATGGTTACTTTTTCCATTAGGCTATAGTCTGCTTCACACAAAAGAAGTGTTTTCGGTCACGAGAGCAAAATTTTCCATACACCGATACTGTCGGCGATAGGGTCGGAGCATTACACGCGCATACTGATATTATTGGCATTAGGTCTGGGTGAGTTAATGTGGTCGCTTTTAAACACAAGGGGGCTATCCTGAAAAATGCTGTTTTGAGAATATCAAAGGTAAAATTTTTACCGCTTGTTCAGTTTTTTTTAAAGTCCAGGAGAGTTTTCTCTATAACCAAACAAATATACACGCAAATGAAACCAAACTTCTCTTATAGGTAGGGAAATGTCCACATTTGGTGTTGGTCAAGATTTCTGGAAACCCCCGAAATCTGGGTTAGCCCGATTGTCGTTAACTCTTTGAACCCCATCGGACGCTGGGAGTATCCAGTACTAGTGACAACTGTTTCGTTTTATTTAGTGCTAGTTTTTGCTTGTTTTTCGGAACTGTTCCCGAACCAAGTTTTTTTAGTAATGACTAAGCCTCTGTTTCTGTTATATAGAAGTTGGAGGCAAACTTTTGGGGTTATAATGAGACAAAGTGCACTAAGTTTAGGTGACTGCTGAAAAAAATCCGGGAAACGGTAGAAAAAAACTCAAAGCTTAAAGAGTTCAAAGCAACCACGTGTAAACCGTGTACCTGGTCCCCACAGTTGCATCCACTGATGTCCAGTGCCACCAGGCTGTGGATCTGACCCAGAAGCTCGATGCCCGCCTCGCTGATGTGCTCGCAGAAGTTCACGTTCAGGTACGTCAGACTGTGGCACCTGGCCACCACAAGAGGAAAGCAAAGAATTCAGTACATAGAATATTGTAACAACAGGTAAGTTTGATGGAAAGAGAGGCAGACAAAGGGAAAAGATACTGGACTGAAAAATTGTTTTTAAAAAGCTCAAGATCAAAGACTTCCTGTGCATTTTTAAATATAAACACATAGTCTTCTCCCCTCCCCACCCCTCTCCCTCCCAAAAAAGGAAAAAGAAAACAAGAAAAAGAAAGAAAGACCCAAATATTTTTACAAAACCCCAGCTGATGACCAAAGAAGAAGAAGATGTGTTACCTCTTGTGTAAGTTGACCATAGCCATGTCTCCAACACGCACACAGTTAGTCAGGTTGAGTTCTCGCAGTTTGGAGGCGGCCGGACCCTCGGTCAAGTGGCGGACGCCCGCGTCGCTGATCCTGGGGAGAAAAAAAAAGAAAAGTCACACATTGTCTAAGACAGCCACCCATTGTTGGCTATTCGCGATCTCGGATCAGTGCTTTCTTATCGGATCTCCATTCTTTTTGACATTGAAAGTGTGACTTCTTCTGCAGCTCACTCTTTGTTAGGAACTGTTTTCACTCTTTAAAATATATGGAGATAGGACAAGAAAGCTCTGATAGGTCCCATATTCAAAATCTCTGTTCTTCTTTAACTTATCTGCATAAAAACAAACACCAAACTAAGTAGAAATGAATGCTCTATGTAAAAATCACACAGCTTAATTATAGACATGTGGATTTGCTGACGTTGGATTTAATGAGAATGAAAAAATATGCATTTGTCTTGAATACAAGTCAAAATATTTCCAATTGAAGAAGGTAGGGGTCACCTGATTTCGGAGGTAAATTTATAGAGAAAATGGCCACCAAAGTTTGGTAATGTACGTCTGTAAACAACTGAGCCATGCCCCATGTGCCAGCTGAACCTCTGGCAAGCTGTATGATAAGACTTTAGCTTTAAATCACTCTGAATACTCCATACTTAAGGAAAATAGTAAATCAATAAAAGATCCTTTTTTAGTTTTAGTAGAGGTTTTACGGATCTCGCAACTGCATAAGGTCCTATGAGTGCCAAATAAAAGATCCAAGAGCCACAGAATATCACAAAGAACACAACAACACTGACCGCAGTCGTACCTGACACAATCAGCTATATTCAACACCACCAGGTTCTTGCACGCAGAGAAGGCCTTGAGCGTCGCGTCTGTCAGTCTCTGGCAGTCTGCCAGGTACACGTGCCGCAAGTCCAGGCACTGGCGCCCCAGGAGCTTCATGGTCGCGTCGGACACTCGGTAATTACCTGGCGGGAAATCGCTGAAAGACTCAAGCACTGTTTCAACACTAAGTTTAGTTAATGGCAAAATTGATAGCAAACTCTTACCCTCTCTCTGACAAATTATGATGATGATGATAGTAATAATAATGATAATCATTCTTCTTCTTCTACTTCTTCTTCTTCTTCTTCTTCTTCTTCTTCTTCTTCTTCTTCTTCTTCTTCTTCTTCTTATTATTATTATTATCCTAATTACATTTTCACTATTATCATTTTCATTGTAATTGTCATTATTATTACAACTACTAATATTATCATCAGCATTATCATTAACTTTATCATCATTATTGTTATCATTATCATAATTAATACTTTTTATTTTTTTAAAGGAGATTACAGTGTACCGTACCATCCATCTTGAGGACTTGTAAGTTCTTGTTGTGAGCCAGTTTCTTGAAGGCCTCGTCTGTGATCAGGGGACAGCCCAGCATGGACAGGGTGTGGATCTTGAGGCATTTCTCTGTCATGATCTGAACATTAACAAGGAAAGAGTTAGATTGGAACCCACAAGGTACAAGATCAAGGGGAAGACAACATGGAACCTGGAGAAGAGTCACGGAATGGATGTACAAAAAAGCGGGAAGACATGGAGTGACATCAAGAGACTCGCCCAGGATAGGGAAAGGTGGAAAGTGTTAGTTCGTGACCTGTATCCTGACCCAGGGTGAAAAAGGCATTGATGATGATGATGATAATCTGAACATAAAGCAAAACAAGCAGCTGTAGTCAACAAGCGTGGTTCAAGACAAACATAGCAATACTCTTAACGGTCGCTTTTAAGCACTAGGGGGCTATCCCGAAAAAATTCTGCTTTGAGAAAATCGAAGGTAAAGTTTTAGCCACTTGTTCAGTTTCTTTAAAAGACAAAGAGAGTTTTCTCTTTAACCAAACAAATATACACACCAACGAAACCAAACTTCTCCTATAGATAGGGCAATGCTAATTTTTGGTGTAGGTCAAGATTTCTGGAAACCCCCGAAATCTGGGTTAGCCCGCTTGTCCTTAACAGCGACCAAATATACCCAGAACATTTCACCAGAAGCACTGGAGTTTTTAACCGTTCCGAAAAAATATAGCTCAACAGTGTTCATTTAAACAACCCCTCATCCACCAGCCTATCCACCAAGTTGTGCACTTACCAAGCACAATTGACTCTTTAAATGTTTTTAAAAAGTGAAAAAAAAAACAACCAACAACCCAACTTTCTGGTTTAAATCATGAGAAAAAACAGAAAAGTTCACTCACAGTACTTTTATCATAAATTGTATGGAGCATACTGAGTCATGATTTTTACTAAGCTGCCTAGCTGTCAAGTAAGAGATAATTCTATGCTCTAAGAAGATAAAACGAACATATATATATATTTTATTTTTTTAATTTAAAAATTTTATTTTTCCTTTTATTGATCCCAGTGGAAGTCAACTGCACCATGAGATGAAGACCTTGCAGTCAGTTAACCCCTGAGCTCTGGTAGGGATAAACAGACATCATTTTCCCAGATTTATACTTCTATTTTCACCTCACTATACAACAAACAAGCCCAGACATCTAGCCCCTCTCGCCATCACCAATGACAACATAGCAATCTTGAACAAACACAAAAATCTCTCTATTCTGGAAAAAAATTCAGGACAGAGAAAAGTCACTGGAGTGCAGATTACATATAAGAAAGGTAAAATTGACCCCCCCCCCCCCCCCAGCCGTACACACTAACACATACCAACACATACACAAACACAAACCCACACACTCTCCCCGAGGCCAACTCACCATGATACACTCATCTAGCAGCGTGGGGAACTCATTCACGATCACACACACACACATGCATGCACACACACACACACACACACACACACACACACACACAAACACACACACACACACAAACACACACACACACACACACACACACACACACATTTCCCCCAGGTCAACTCACCATGATACACTCATCCAGCAGCGTTGGGAACTCATTCACAATCACACTCTGTATGTTGGGGCAGCCGTTGGCCAGGTACTGGAAGCCTTGAGGTGTGATCTGACCACACAAGAATAATAATAATAATAATAATAATAATAATAATAATAATAATAATAATAATAATAATAATAACAATAACAATAATAATAATAATAATAATAATAATAATAATAATAATAATAATAATATAAATATAATGATAACAATATCGACAATAAAATAAATAAAATAATTTTAAAATAAAAAAAATAAAAAAATAATAATAATATAACAATAACAATAATAATGATAATAATAGTAGCAGTAGTAGATAGCATTTATATAGCGCTCTATCCCATACAGGTATTGCTCTATGATGTCTATGCAACACAGTGGCCACCAGCAATGGCGTGTTTGCGCAAATGTTCTGAATGGAGTAATATTGTGTATTTATATATATGTATTTATGTATGCATTTATGTATGTACTTACGTATATGTATGTATGCATTTATAATTATGTATTTATGTATCATGTGTGTTTATCGTTGCAACCCAAATTTCCACACAGGGATTAATAAAATCATCATCATCATCATCGCCTTTCACCCCTGGCAGGGTATAGGCCACATACAAGCTCCTTCCATTTATCTCTGTCTAGGGCGATCAATAAAACGTAATCTATTTATTTTCTGTATTCGAAGATGTCTGACCTGTAGACAGCCGGACATGTCCAGGTACTGAAGTTTCTGGTGACACTTGCCCGAGGCGAGGTAGAGAAGGCCGCGATCGGTGAACTTGGCACAGAAGGCCAGGCTTAGGTACTGGAGGTTCATACAATACCTGGGAGGGGGGGGGGGATAAAGACACATAGGAGGGTTGTGGGGGGGGGGGGGGGGGTTGTTTTACTTTAGTTTCAGTAAGAGTTTTGAAGCACAGATAGGTCATATAAGTGCTGAAGATTAGAGGTTTTACTCGAGAGTAACATACACAGAAAAGAAGGACGACAAATGTTTGATTGGAAAGAAAAGGAAAACCAAACCAGAGCACGCACCAACCACCCACAAAGTTTGTTTGTTTGTTTGGTAGACAAACTTACAGTGACAACTAATCATCCAGTTCAGTAACGAGGATTATGCTGACACAAAAGCTGTCATTCAGAACTGGGGAAAAGAAAGACAGATAGATCATATACAAACAGTAAAGAGAAATAAAAGAAGTAGGACCTATCATAAGTAGCACACTCCAACCACCCACCCAAAACAAAACTCTGTGTTTGGAAGACCCACTCACTTGTTGATGGCCCTGAGACTGGCGTCTGTCAGGTTGGTATGGGCGATGTTCAGGTACAGAAGAATCTTACAGCCTTTGACCACAACCTTGAGCGTCTCGTCCTGGAGAAAAGAAAAGAAGTATTGGGATCACCAACTCATGAAAAACACTAGTTCATGAAAAACAAAGGACGTCTGGGGGTGCGGGGTGGGGGCAAAAGTAACAAAATAAGAGAAACAATTGAAGATTACATTCCAGGGTACAAAGCTTATATTCAAACTCACTCTTGAAACAAATGTGAAGCGTGCTGAAAAACTGAGTTACTTCTCGGAGCCTTATGACACATCACGCTTACCACTTTGCCATCACAAGGCTCAGATATAATAAAATCTCTTGCCATCCAAGGCAAAGGCATTTTGGAGAAAATACAAAGAAACTGGGCGGTAAACATCATCGATCGGTGAGATGAGACAGCAAAGAGTTAAAGGTGAATTTTTACAATTTATAAGTATGAAATAATAAAAGGCATAATATAGTTAAAGAATATATGGCATTAATAGAAAATATACAAATTTGACCCTAGTGTCGATTTTTGGCTAGTATCTCCATTTTTGGAATGTGAGAAGTAACTCATTTTGTCAGCACACCTCACAAATTTATTTTCACAGCTTCCTTGCACTTAACGGATCATAAAAAAACAAATATTGTCATCATGTTTCCATCTTTTCATTCTTTTTTTGTTCTTTTTTTCGTAAGAGTTTTAGGGCACTTGCAACACAATAAGGTAATATACGCGCCGAAGATTAGAGGTGTTACAAGAGAGTAACAAACACCAAAAAAAAGGAGGGGAGATAAAGATGCTAGATGTTTGATAGGAAAGAAGGAGCAAACCACACCAGAGCACCCGCCAACGGCCCACTTTCATTCTTCGACTCACATCAATACCAGTGCACTCTGACAGGTTGAGATCCTGCAGGTTCCGACATTCACTGACGCTGATGAAAGTAGGTCGCGTCAGATGGTGACAGGTCCTCAGGTTCAGGTGGATGAGGTACGGCCGAGCCTTAAACAACAGTCGTGTGGCCACTTTGTCTGTCACTCTGTGAGAGAGAGATGTCGCCAGGGAATGAGACGCAAAGATTCACTCAGATTCTTGATTGGGAAAGTGTGCCCTGTCGAGTTTTTTTAGGGTTTTTTTAATAGTTTTTTCCCCTCTTTCCTTTTTTTAGTAATTAAAGGGTTTTTTTACATTTTGAAAGTTTGCATACAAATTGGATGATCTCTTTAATAATGCTTGAAATGTGACCCTCTCTCTCTCTCTCTCTCTCTCTCTCTCTCTCTCTCTCTCTCTCTCTCTCTTTCTCTTGCTTCTCTCCCTCTCCCTTTTTCTCTCCCTCTCCCTCTCTCTCTTTCTCTTGCCTCTCTCCCTCTCTCTCCCTCTCTCTCTCTATTTTTTCTCTTGCTTCTCTCCCTCTCATCCTCTCTCTGTCTCCCTCTCTCCTTCTCTCCCTCTATCTCCCTATTCTTTCTCTCTCCCTCTTTCTCTTGCCTCTCCCCCCATCTCTCTCCCCCTCTCTCCCTCTCCCTCTCTCTTTCTTTCTCTCACTTCCTGACCCCGACAGATGAAAACTGAAGCCACACTGTCGATGAATAGCCGCGCTAATCCCTCCTGACTGTGTGCTTGGCTCGGGCTGATCAGAGCGCTGCCATAATGATGACACAGCACCATCAGATCTAATCTAGATCTAGAGAAACAAACTGTTGCAGGTTGTCACAGCCGTAGACATGTTGAACTTTTCGCTCTTTGTCTTTAGTCTTAGGCCGTGGACGTGGGTGGTTGGCGGCTGCTCTGGTTTTAGTTTCCTAGTTTGCTCACAACTGCAGACTTGAACTTTGTGCGCTTAGAACAGCCGTAGACTTGTTGAACTTTTCGCTCTTTGTCTTAGTCTTAGACCGTGGAAGTGGGTGGGCGGTTGGCGGGTGCTCCGCCTGGTGTAGTTTGCTTGCTCCTTCTTTCCTATCAAAGATCTGTCGTCCTTGTCTCTCCTCCTTTTTTGTGTTTGTTACTCTCTTGTAACACCACCTATAATCTTCGGCTCTCATAATATGACCTTATATCATCGTGTTGCAAGTGCCGTAAAACCTTTACAAAAACAAAAAGACCGTGGATGATTGGAGAGCGCCACTGGTAGGTTCTACTTCTTTTCTTTCCACACGTTGTTTCTTCTGTGTATCTGTCTTACAAACATCTTATATTGCCCCTCTCCTCGTCCTCCTTTCCATGGACGTTACAGTGGGTGGTTGGCGGGTGCTCTGTTGGGGTTTGCTCCTTCTTTCGTATTAAACACCTATCTTCCTTATCTCCCCTCGTTCTTTTAGGTTTGTTACTCTCTTGTAACACCTCTAATCTTCTGGCGCTCATATGACCTTATGCAGTAAAACCCCTACTAGAACTAATGGACGTTACTCGCCAGTAGGAGCACCTCTCAACCTCTGCCTTATATCATGACATATTATGTGTGTTGCGAGTCTTGCAATACGATAATGTCATACAAGTGTCGTAGAATAGAGATATAACGAGAGAG
>NW_004797632.1:690125-714853 GCF_000002075.1 Aplysia californica | reverse complement strand
CTCTCTCTCTCTCTCTCTCTCTCTGCTTCTTTCCATATGATACTGAGATAAAAACAAGAATAATAATTAAAATAGACATATATCAGCTTCCATTATTTCTTTAACAGTTTCTAATAAGTGCATAAATCCCATATTACCATAGTTCTGAATACCTGAGAGATTACATTCGTTTATGTTCTCTAATTCTTCATTGGCTAGCCTAAAAGAAAATCACAGGGCAACAGAACTTGTAAATTCCATATAATGACTTACACATTTCAGATAAATGGACCAAGCCTCAAGCGGCTTACTGCTAATTATATAACAAATAAGGCTCAATCCTCAAAGGAAGAAAACCTAAAACTTTACATCTGTTTGGAATGAACTACCTCTCGTTATTAACTAAGCATGTTATTTAATGATGGTAATAATTATAGCTATTAACTAACTGCATGACATATCAAGACAATAGGAATGAAAATAGAATAAAAACTACAGGGAAAAAAATAATGGCATCTCTACATACACAACACAGAGTATACACAGAATTCACCGTAGCCTAAAGGATTGCGGAGTGAAAGAAAGAATATCAGATCCCCACACAGATAGATAAACAGAACAGGTCACAAACAGAAAAAAACTCGCTGTACGAAAAGGAAGCTTTAGCAATATTGGCGCAAGAATGTTCTCACTTTCTCTTCATCAAAACGTTGTGCTTGCCTCTTGCAGATATTTCAATTACATCACACACTAAATAGATCTTTGAGGGTGCGGTGGGGGAGCGGTCAGTGCGCTCGTCTCTGAAGCGAAAAGTGCGGGTTCGAACTTTGGTTCGGACACAGATTTTTTTCGCCCCCTCTTGCTCACCCAGCAGTAATGGGTACCTGACTTCGAGTTGGGGAAGTAAAGGCGGAGTGGAGAGGAACTGGCCACCCTACAAAAAATAAATTATGCTGAAGGCCCAGGAAGTTGTCTCACTAACAAGGCAATCCCCAAAGTCCAGATCGGATGCGGGAACAGCTTTACTTTTTAAATAGATCTTCAGGATTCGTCAAGTCAAACTGTGATCATGTGAATGCCTTTAGCTCATCAAGTTTTGCTAAAGTTTGAGCTCAGTTCCCCTTCCAACAATGTACAGACATCCAATATGCTGGACCTCCAAACTGAAAGGCCATCTCTGGTGGGACTGAACATTTTAGCTTTAGCCAGAGTTTTACGGTACTTACAACACAAACAGGTCATTTAAGCACAGAAGATCAAAGGTGTTACTAGAGAGTAACATACAAAGAAAAGAAGAAGAAGAGATAAGGGTGATAGATGTTTGATGGGAAAGAAGGAGCAACCCATAGGTACTAGAGCACCCACCAGCCACCCACAGGACTTAGCATAGTACGCAGAGAACCTTGATAATTCTCCAAATAATCAAAGTGAATTTCACCCCATTGTCAGGGCTTGAAGAATGTGAGCCCTTGATTGCATAGGTCTCAACTCTGAATTTTAAAATAAGGAGGAACTTTCCACATTATCGTGACAGAAGACCATTTTCGCGAGACACCCATTATTATTATATTGCTTAAAAACATCAATTTATCAAAGCAAGGTCATTTCAGACCAATTTGAGGGTTTGAAAGATAATTTCAAGTAAAAGAGTAACGGTAGCGGAGTTTTGCGGAGGAAATGGCGGCAGCCGAAATCCGCTGAACAGCGGAATATTGAGACCCATGGTTTGTTCAGAATTCAAAACAGTAATAGTAAATTGTTATCTCACCATAGCTATCGAGATACAAATAAAGTTAACATCAAGTCTTCTGCTGTGCACCTCAGTAGCATGAACATCTTGGTGTAACATACACTCAACAGAATGGTACAGAAGAAGAAAACTGGCACTCTTCAAGGTAACTTTAAATGATGGATATTGTGAAGAAATAAGAAAAAAGAAACTGAGAGAAAGCATCACAAAGCAAAGACGGAATATAGTCCACGGAGGAGAGAGAAGGCTGCACACATCATAATAGAAATGACAACATGAAAATAATCAAACAATATACAAATAATTATGTGCTCGACTCTAACTCTGTATATCTGTTAAATTAGACCAATGAACCTTTTTTTTGGTCTCAAATTGGAGATAATCCCAAAGCGTATTACAATTTGTGACACTCGAATATCTGTAAAAAACCCACTCAATGTGATAATTTGAGCAATGCTGGGAGAAAGTAAGAAAAAATTACGTTTTTTCCCCACTTTCCTGACAATTAATGTTCAGCCATACACGGTTAGATACTTTGAGCAATGCTGGGATAAAATAAGAAAAAATTTGCTTTAAAATTCCCACTTTTCTGATAATCAATCATTCAATATTCTGCCATACACGGTTAGAGCCGGACATTGACAACAACAAACAGAAAAACGAGTTGCCGATGAGGTTCTTGTTCCTGCGGTACACAACACCAATGTAGGCTACCCGGTACCGGTACTTTCACAACAACATATTCAAACACACAACAACGGGTGTCAGGACGTAACACAGCTAGTCATACCTTCATGCATAAACATGTGAACATTTGACTGGAGATAACTTTTGGATTTTAAAATTAAAAATTGTGTTAAATTGAGAACAATTAACCTATTATTGATAAATAAAATTAATCCATGATTTTATAAAACTTAGAGAACTATATCAGAAGAAAAAGAAATCTATGTTCATTTACAGTGAGAATCTTTTTGTCACAAGAACAAAATTTGTTAATCTTTTTTAGATTATACTTTTGGTTTTTTTAAAGTTTTTTTTTAATATGCAAAAACATTTCAAATATTACTGCATTCAAATCTGCAATACTAATACCATATTTCTGTTTAGGTCAAAATTGAAGAAACAGTTTAGTCAGGAAGTATGCTGACAAAAACTACAACTATTCTTAGAATTTTAAAAACAGTTGAAATAAAGCAGACAGTTTTCCGGTTAAGCTACTCTTTTCCCCCTCTGATTGG
Organism: Aplysia californica; assembly: GCF_000002075.1. Lineage (NCBI taxonomy): Eukaryota > Metazoa > Mollusca > Gastropoda > Aplysiida > Aplysiidae > Aplysia > Aplysia californica. The sequence goes on along the minus strand of NW_004797632.1, from coordinate 711,883 downwards.
TGCTTCATCCCCAACAATACTAAGACCATGTGAAAAACAGTACCCAGTATGGTAGCAAAGTAATCTGACAAAAACAATAAAATCATTATTTGGTTATTTTATTTAAAATTTTAAGCCTAAATAATGCTAAAGGACAAAAATATGGTAAAGGAATAAAACAAAGACATTTTATTACTATTTATTAGTGACTGAATCAATTGATACTATTGAAACGGGGTAAGATTTCAAATTTACTGTTCGATTCTAACTAAAAGTGTTATCAGACTGTCATGTTTTTTCCATTTAATGATAAATAGAGAAAAACTATGTCAGGATTGAGAACTCGAAAATGTTAAAGTAAAATTACTGCTTCCTGTAGTAAATTACACGTAATATTAATTGCTGACTGAATAGTACAAAATTTTAATATAGTTATGTAACAGTACACTAGTGTACATATAGATGGCTTAGTTCTTTCTAAGGGAAGACAAGGAGAATTATCTCAGTAAAAAGTCAGGCTACGCATCTCATGAAATAGCAAAATCAAATAACACTGACAATGAGCAGTAAAACGAAGACACAGATATGCTTTATCAGTCCAAAAGATATATCAAGATTTTGTTGGGTTTTTTTCAGTAACATCTCCTTACCCCCTGTTTTTTTACCCTCTTTCCATCATCTAGAGCTTTCTTTGACTATACTTCAGCCCCTGCCTCTCTCTTTGTCTGTCTGTCTGTCTCTATCTCTCTCCCTATCTCTCTCTTCTGAACCATCCAACCTTCAACCCTCTTTTCAGCCTGTCTTGATCTCTACCTCCCCAAAAATAAAACAACAACAACAAACAAACAAACAAACAAACAAACAAACAAACAAAACAAACAAACCCACCTGCCCCACACACTTTCCACTTTCTCTCTCCCTCCCTACTTACCTCATTCTCTTCTCATCCCACCTCTTAACTTGTCCCCTCCAGTAAGCTCCCCCCTCCCCCCTCTTCCCTCCCTAAATAACTAACTCTGGCTATAACTGCCACATCAGACACACAAACTTTCCTACAACTCTTTTATGGGCTCACAACAGGTACAGACAACATTGCGAAATGAAAGACGAAGCATACATGGTCGCTTTTCAGGACAAGCGGGCTAACCCAGATTTTAGGGGTTTCCAGAAATCTTGACCTACACCAAAAGTGGGCATTGCCTACCTATAGGAGAAGTTTGGTTTCAATGGTGTGTATATTTATTTAGTTATAGAGAAAACCTTCCTTGTCTTTTAAAGATAGACTTCTTGGGTCCAAAAACTTTACCTTCAATTTTCTCAAAACAGCATTTTCCGGGGTACCCCGCTTGTGCTTAAAAGCGACCACATGTACCGTACACACTGTACAAAACCAATAGTTCGGTAAGGACGAAAAAAAGAGAAAAAGATGAAATAGAGTTTACCCATGCTGTAGTCTGTACAAAAACAATATTAGAAAACAATAGTGATATTTGAGTCATGGAAATAGGAAGGCAGAATTTGGAGCAAATTATCAATTCCTTCGACTCAATTGTTCAAATATTATACCATGGCAGAAAATTTGGGAGTCAGAATGGGATGTAATGAATGAAACCTGCTTGTCAAATGTAAAGCCAACCTGAGCCGCCTGGGATACAACATACCAACAACCAGACAAAGATATTCCATGAAATAACTTCCCCACTAGGGAAAAACTTGCACCTTCTGTGTGCAATAAATAAACCATTGCACCAAAGACATCCTGATATGTGAGGCATCGTGGTGAAGTCAGGCGCTCGTCAAAATAATGAAATCGAAGAAACCGTCATTTTTCTGATGGTTTGGCAATTACTATCGAATTTTATGTTTTTTTGGCACAACATCTTTTATGTCCATTTTTAAAAATTTCTGTGTGGATTTTACCGAAAAATGTTGATTAAAGGCACAAAAACTATACATTTTCAGTTTTTAAGAACTCTCAAGGGTATATTTCGTCGAAAGCAAGGCAAAGGAATAGGCTTTAAGTGTATACCAATAACTCTATGCCCAAAAATTGACGAGCGTGTGATATCACGGTGTCGTGACACATATTATTGTGATCAAGTTTGAGAAAAGAATAGGAATATTACATAAATGCAGCAAAACAAAATTTTGAGGAGAAAAAAAAAATATCTGCAAGAACAGATCAGTCTACAGAACAACACATTCCACTGACCATCTTTACACATACCAGAAAGTACAATATCAAAAAGATATTTCTTACACTTACATGACAGAAATGACATCTCTACAAACACCTGATTTCTACCAATTGTTCAAATGAAATAGATAAAAGAGAACCCCAACTATGTCGAGAGAAAGTTCCAAAGAAATAGAAATAGTAGGCCCTATAGACAGAAACCGTGGCTAACAAACAACACAAACTTTTTTCGAAGTCCACAACTATTTGAAAGGAAAACCAAACAAGAAAGTGGAACATTTCCAAATTCTACAATCTACTAGCACAGTTCTGTTTTCTTAAGGTTTGAAATTGGAACATCCTCAGAAGTCAAGAAGGAGAAAACAAAGGTTATTCATTTAGACGTCTATGAAGGGCACTTACCTTTTCTGTACGTTACAGAAGTTGATCTGAGAAAGTCGGAAATTGACATCAAAATTTTATTAAAGCACAATACAAACAAGTAAGGCTATTAAAAATGATGCAGTATGGTATAAAATAATATAGAAAATACAATTTAACAAGACAAAATATATTATCATATGCAATTAACTAAAAAAAGATTGTAGACTAAAACATGATTCCCTCTCTGAAGACAGGGACCTCAACAATTCACATACAAATACACATGTTGTGCAAAAGAAGACGCTTTGTTTCATGTCCCAAAAAGAAATTCTTTCAAAGCAACCTTTGCTGCTAGTATCTGTTTGTAAAAAATGCATCATTTCCTTTATTATTATAGTACTGAACATGCAATAATGCAGTATGCCTACATGAGTTGTAGCCAGAGGAAATTTGTGTCTGTACTTCAAAAAGAGACGTGAACCATCTTATATAAAATGAGATCTTTGATTCGCCTTGACTTCAGCCTGAAGAGCATTTCGACAGGAACACAATAGGAAAAATGCTAGTTTCTTAAATTTCATTATTTTGACGAGTGCCTGATTTCACCACTCTGCTTCACAAATGAATTCCTCTGTGGAATGAATAATACTGTTCTTCTTTGCTTCAGTGATTTTTTCTTTGTGTTTTGATATGATATGAAAAGACATTTAATTGTTCCTTTGTTTCCTCCCCCCCCCCCTCCCCCACCCACCACCCTCCTCCACCCCTCCTCCACCCCCCCCCCCCCCCCTCTCGCTGCACTCACCCTGCTCCAGAGCAAGTTGGCCTGAGTGAGAACCTTCCAGAAGCGACACACGCACGCACAGTTGGCTATGTCGGCCACATCCAGGTAGCTAAATATCTGAGGAAGAAAAATCATCGACTCTGGTGGTTAAATAAAAGGTTTTCATTTTGCTCGAAGAATAATTTGTGCGGGAAAAAATCCTTGGAGGCCAAAAAAATGAAGATAACAGAAGAAAAGGAACATATTGTAATATAATACTAATAGTAAATAAGAAGACATTACATTTTTGTAGTGCATTTCCACTATGAAAGTGCTCAATATGCTTTACAATAACACAAAGAACAAAGTAGGTAACAGAATAATTTTGAGCAATCCTAAAGACTAACCTTATGTTTAAACAGCAGACAGTGATAAAATGAGCTGTCTTGTACAATTAACCCTATCCATACGTCATGTTTTACTATCGTATCCATACGACGTGGGGAACTCTGGCCACCACTTTCCAAAGAGGAAATTTATTCGTCGTTAATCCGATCCGTACGCTTTGCATAGCAGTCTGTCAAAATGATTTTTTGAAAAATACTGAAAGTTTCAAAGAGATCTTCATATTAGAAGTATTCTAAAATGTGAAGAAAACAACTCCGGGGGTTCAAAATGACCACAGGGCGTACGGATAGGGTTAAGCAACCCAGTGGTGACAACTCAGAGTGAGACCAATCTCTGAGTTACCTGTATGGCAATCTTCCAGGGCAGAGTGGACACACTGTCCCTGGCCTCCCCCGTGCCCTGACCAAACAGGTCGTCGTCCTCCATGTTTTCTCCACGCTCCAGACGCTGAACGAGATGAGAAAAAAAAACCCCAGTCAGCTACATGCTTCTTTTCTTGTATTTATTTTTACAATAACATCACTGAAAGAGGTATACACAATAAAATATATATTTTTGAAGCTAAATGTAATATTTATGTGCACTGTTACAATTCATCATTTTCAGTCAAAATGGTATCGCTTTGCTGAAAAAAAATGGTGTATATTATTATTTTAAAAAATTATAAGCCTGTTATAAATCTTTCAACCTATCTTGAATCAATCTATGCGACACATATCTTCAACTTACTTTTTCTCTACAAAAACTTTTGTTTTTTGAGTGATCAGACAGCAGAAAAGTTTAAATTCTTGTCTGCATTGGGGGGTGTTTTCCTGGGGTTTTTTTTATCAGTATCCAATATAAGTGAATAGTAATTTCCAGAAACTAAAAATAAACTGTTGACAAACAGCAACTTACATCGCTTATGTAGATGCAGCCAATAATACAAAATGGTTTATCAAAAACTTAAATATAGGGCCTACCATAAATTGGATCACATTCTCAAATCTAAGTGATATTTCCAAATTCAATATTATTATAACAAAATAACCATATCCAAGAACTTGTCTTTGTGTGTTCAAATGGTTCATCATCTATATCAGAATCTAACACTCTCTGAGTGAGTTCTTTTCTCTCACAGCTTAAACAAATGGCAGATAGAAGAAGCGTTATAAACCCTACCCGCACGTTGTGTTTTACTATCATATCCATACGACATGGGGAACTTTGTGCCACTTGACTTTCAAAGAGGAAATTTACTCCTCAATCTGATCCGTACATTTTGCATAGCAGTCTGTGAAAATTATTTTTGTGAAATACTGAACGTTTCAAATAGATCTTCACACTAGAAGTATTCTAAAATATGAAAAATACAACCCCGGGGGTACAAAATGACCAGAGTGCGCACGGATAGGGTTAATTTTAAGGACTTCTCACTATGAAACAGCAAAAATATCAACATCTAAAATTAAAACGCTGAATCAGAAACTCATCCAAGAGGATGGCCAAAAGCAGCTTGCAAAGGGTTCAAAACATGCCACTTTGTCCCATGCCCACAACATTACAAAGCTTATCAAACAAGAAACAAGAAAAAAAAGCCCCTTCAAATAATCTAACCAAAACAAAATCAAAACAAAACCAAAAGAAACAAACAATACAAGGAAGCAAAAGTCATTAGCATGAGTGCAACAAAATGATTGGCCACAACAGGGGGGTGGGGCCAAAGACAAACATTATGTTAGTAGCAGTAGGTGTCACAGGAATAGGCTGAGGATTAAACCGGAGAATATTACATTATAATATATCATATCGTTAAATATATATATTATATATATATATTTTATTGATTTATTGCATCGCATTAAAGTAGTAATAAGCACAGCTTGTTCTCCAACATGTAAAAATAGATATTGTCTGCAAATATATACAGTGCTCATAATCAAAACGCTTAGAATCCATGTCTCCCAAGTCAATTCCATTACAAACATAAGCTAGTTGATTGATTAATTTTAAAGATAAATAAAGCAAAAGCAGGTATTTCATATAAATAATCTCCTTGTGCCAGTACATAATCAGAACAGTCACCAAGAGCATATTCGCTACTTTCTGCTGTTATAATGTAAAATGATACAATAGTAATCAGGGAGCTATTTGTTTTTAGTTTTAGTTTTAGTTTTAGTGAGTGTTTTATGGCACTTGCAACACAAAAAAGTCATATAAAAGTGCCGAAGATCCGAGGTAATACAAGCAAGCAACAAACACAAAAAAGAAGGAGGAGAGATCAGGACGATAGATGTTTGATAGGAAAATAGGAGCAAACCACACCAGAGCACCCGCCAACCACCCACGCTATTTGTTTGAAATTACCATTATAATTATAATTATATGTACAATCATACATGATACAAATTTACACAGAAACCATCAGACATTATCATAGTATCAACATATTGCGACCTTCCACTCAAATAGGTCGTCGTTGCAGTAGGCTTGGAAGAGCATCAAGTCAGAAACAGTTGTGCTTTTTTTATCTTTTGTGAACCTTTGCTAATTTGTTGACAGATTTTTATAAAGAAGTTATGATCCAATGTCTGCTATTTCAATAGAGTTACACATTTCAGCTTGACCATGTTTATGATTTCAACAACATGAAAAAAACACACAACTTGCATTATGCTTACTAAAAACAATACTTTTCTAGATATTCCCAGATCTGTCAAGTGTTTTGATAAATGTGAATATTGAGATAGGAAAGTGGTTTTTGAAGGTGAACAAGTATGTTTGTAGGAACCGTGAGAGTGTACCTCTCCGTGAGTGTGCTGAAAAGTTTTGTTTAACTCCTCAAGTTATGTGTAGCAAGGAATGAGTGAGAGTGAATGAGCATACTTTTTGGTGTATGCGCAGTGTGTGTGTATTTGTGTGTGTGTGTGTGTGTACATGTGTGTGCATAAGAGAGAGAGAGAGAGAGAGAGAGAGAGAGAGAGAGAGAGAGAGAAACAAACTTGAGAGACATAATAGGTATACAAGTGTAATGTTCTTCACGTATAGTAAAGGGAGGGGGGGGTAAACCAAAGAAGGCAAGGAGCAGACATCAAGAAGCACCCACAGCACGAGCTGTGGCCACCCATAACCACTCCACTCCAACACAGATACACACAGAGACTTAACACTTCCAACACAGACAAAGGGGGGCTTGGTTCGAAAGTATAGGGACTGAACACATCAAAATCAACTTTCTTATCTGACAAAAGAACATCATCATCGATGTGAAAGAAATTAAACAAAACAGTTTGATCATTTCCACATTTGTTGATTTAAAGACAAGCAGATAGATACGACTATGTACAGTCATTTAGTTCCTGCAAGAAAAGATAGACAGAAGCAACAGCAAAAGAAAGTTGCACCCCCCCTCCCCCCCAAACAACCGGTATATAGTGTACATGACTGTCTGGTCATCAGTTTCAGTGTCATTAAAACAAGTGACGCGTGTAGTGTAGATAGATTATACAAGACAATATTTCTGCAACCCTGCTGGATAATCCAAGTTCAAGAGGGGTATACAACAGCAAAATGATGAGGATTATTTTTAACTGTGTCAATTTTGTTTGGTTTACGTAACAATACAGGATAGGGAGAAGACACGGAAGAACAATAGTGACCATCAATCAACCACACCAGCTTGGACTGGACATCCAGTCTGTTGTTTATGTCATGTGACATTAAAGAATGGGGAAAAGACATTAATTATTTGTAAATTAGGTCATGAGACCTGTGGACAAGATGCTCCTTTAGTTCTCAAAGTCATATGACATTTAAGGACAAGGATAATACAGGTATTATGTTCATTTTGTAAATTGCTCGGGTAAGGCATTAATTTTGTTTTTAATTTCAGGTGGCATGAAATTGCAGGGGGGGATTTTAAGACGTCGATTTCATTATTTATTAGGTGATGTGATATTTAAATGATGGGGATAATAGAAAATAACTTTGTTATTCACGTCATGTGGCGAAGGATGAGGAAACAATTACACTCATATTTTGTTATTGAGCTTATTTGAAACTAGAGGGCAGGAATATAGAATAGGGCTTTCATTTGGTACTTTAAGTCATGTGACATCAATATAGCATAGGGCTTTCATTTGGTACTTTACGTCATGTGACATCAAAGGGCAGGGGTAAGACAGAAACAACCAACTGGGATCATCAGTCACACACACTTACTTTTGTCTGATAAGCAAGCAGATAAATTGAGGTGAAAATATTTTTTTTAAAGTTCAGCAATGAACAGAATAGAAGTATGAAGGCAAAAAGTTACATTGTGTTCGGCAATACGCTGATGGAAAATTTCAAGAAAAACGAGAGTTGTCTTTAAAAAAAAAGGTAATGGCAAAGTTTACTGTAGATCGTGAACGGGGAAGAAAGACTGTAGATGAAGATGAACTCTTGCGGAATGTGGCCTGTGTTGAAAAGAGTATAAATCAGAAAAAAACCTGATCGTTCCATACTTTTCAGTCATTAACAGCAACAGTACTGAAAATATCAGACATTAAGTTTTTAACTTTTCATATATTGGAAATGTATCCATTTGTATTTACATAAAATACTGCTCAACATATTTTGCATTCTGTCATTAAAAAGATAATTTGTTACTCTATTAATTTGTTGTTGTTGTTTTTTCACAAGAAAATAAGAAAGACAGAAAAAGAAAATAAGAAAGACAGAAAAAGAAAATAAGAAAGACAGAAAAAGAAAATAAGAAAGACAGAAAAAGAAAATAAGAAAGACAGAAAAAGAAAATAAGAAAGACAGAAAAAGAAAATAAGAAAGACAGAAAAAGAAAATAAGAAAGACAAAATGAAAGAAAAATGAGAAGAGAAGAAAAAGAAAGTAAGAAAAACAAGAGGAGATAGAAACAAGGTGTGTTCACAGACAGCACAAAACAGAGTTGGAACAAACGTGTTGATGTTAATGGTTGTCACAGCACTCTGCACATGTCCAGCTGAACCTCAACATCAGCAGCTCGTGTTGACACACGACAACGACACACAACACGACACAGCCAGTTTGCAAAAGGTCAAAGTCAAAGGTTACAGATGTGAAGATAGCATTGTGCTGATAGAGCAGTCAGAGGTGAGCAAAGCCAACGGCCACACCAGACTGAGCAGCACCCAGCCGAATTACCTTCAGTTTCTGGTGGATTAAAGCAGGAGGTAGAAATGAAAGGAAACATGTTAATGAAGAGTTAACCTAGCTCTGATCTCTGTCACAAGACAGGTTGACATGTGTAAACTTTAGCTACCGTTTGTAGGAAAGCTTTGACTCCATAGTTATGGCCCCCATGATTTAAAACAAATATTTAAAATTTAATCAATGAACTAAGCCTTTAATAAGCAAGATGTTTTAAAATCTCAATTTAAGTTAAAGAAAGCATGATAACAAGGCACAAGGTATGAAGATACTAATAAGAAAAAAAAAATGTTCTTATAAAGACCTGCAGAAGTATGCACATAAAATACAGTGCCTATTAAAAATGTTGATTCGCTCTTTCCAAGTAGGGGTAAAGATAAGCTGATCGAAAATAGAGAAAAAGCAAGAAAGACAGACAGAAAAAAACAAAGGAAAAGAAAATAGATGCACATAAAGTTCTGTTCATATTTAACATTTTGAGTCCAACATCTCCCATTTATAGGACATATCAACAAATAGCAACAAATGCCATGTACATCACATCTGAAAAAAGAACCAACTCAAAATTAATGCATGAGAAGACAAGATGACTGTAAAGCAAGTTAAAACATTTCAGCAATACTGAATGAATCAAAAATTGTGAAACTCCTTCATAATGACTCAGTTTTGGAATATCAGCGTGATACCAACAGAGCTATTCAGGATCTGCCCACACATAAACTGTTGCAACGGAAACACAACACATGGTAATGAGAAAAACAGTAGTTGGATTTTTTAAAATGTACACGAGACATTCATCAGTAAGTTCAACTTTGATTATGTTAATGCAGTATTGCACTTTTGAAGTAAATGAATATGTTATACTTAATTACTTTATGGCTAGGAAAAAATAAGTTACAAAAGTACCAGCAATGTTCATCATTACTCTTGATGATGGACACAGCAAAAAAAACAACAGAAATAAATTCATGACAAGAAAAGTATCAACTAGGCATGCAGTTCTGTGTTATAAATGGTGAGATTGTTAATAAGTTGATGACGAAGGCACTGTCCATACTTTGTGGCGTCAACAAAGATAGAATATTACATGCTGCAAAATGGTCCACTTTCTTGAAAAGAATCCTCCACAATCCATGCATTATAATATCATAGATGTTGTCACATGCGCTGATAAATCATTTTGGTTCCCTTCTCAAATAGAAGTTCTTTTAGTACAATAATCCTTGCTCCTGTTCTCTCTATGCAATCTACGTCCTTCCCCTAAAAAGTATCAAACGCAAAATAAAACAGATGTCTCCATGCACATTTTTGAGGATGTTTTTTTCAAAGTCTCAAATAGAGATAATGTACCATGTTCGAGTACCAAGTGTACAATTGTCCTTCAGTGAACATGCACATAAGTAAAAATCGGCATTTAACTCCTGGCACAATCCACTACAAAATCAAATATTGTGCAACCGAAAAGCAAATTCAGATTATCATTTCTCATCACACAAGCAGAAGACTGATTTTTTAAAAAATATTTGCCCTATATCGCTGAGAGAAATTTTGTGACGAAAGCATAAGAGACCATCAAGTGAACATAGGATCCAATAAAGAATGTGAGTGTGAGTGAATGAGCAGCCTTGCGGAGCAGTGTTTGTGATTCCTCTGTGAAGAAGTTGCCTGTCACCTACACCCCAACAAATATCCACCGTACACTTTTCTATCAGACACACTCCACTCATATTTACCAAAAGCACTTTTTCTGCCAATCTTTAGCCTTCAAGATGAAACAAACGCACCTATTCCCATGTTTAATTCAGTTATTAGCATTAAACTAAAGAAGGTCTTTAAGTTCTACTTTGTAAGGAAAACAAAGACTATAAAGAAAATGTAGCCTACAGTGGTATATGCACATGCCCAAAGCGGATAAAAATCTCAATGATTTCATTAACAAGAAAACTTCCTGAGAAACTGTCAGACAACCTGAAATAACTGAAAAGACTCACATGCTTAATTCTAGAAGACAGTAAGCAGCGATCACAGCCGTCATTTCAGACAACTGAACCTGACAAAGAATTAGGTTAAATGACAACTGAGTGAGTTTGGGAAGTTGAAAAACAAAAAAAATCATTCTACAACAGGACAAAACCTTTTGGAAAAAAATAAAGCTTATTAAATTGTTAAAACGCTTTTATCTAACAATAAAATCCGACTGTTGGAGATCTTTAAGAGAAAAAAGTAAATGTTAACACTTGGACGATGAACGAGCTGAACTATTTTAACCAAGGCAAGTCCAGAGCACAAAAAAGTTTCGTAAGACTCAAAAACTCTCTGTTAAAAGAATCTAAGATTACTTTACAAAGTTCTACACTTTCAATGGGGGTTTGAAAACGTAACAAAAAAGTTTCTTAATTACTCCCTCAGCCAAGGAATCGTCTCCTCCCACGATAAGGCCACTAGCCAGCTGGCGCGGAGAGCTCCAGGAGGAAGAAAAATTCATGGGCTTTGCCATCAACTGCTCTTTACTCTTCTTTCGAAAGAACATATCCGAGCAAATGATCTGTCCACAGCAAAAACCAAGCAATTTAGAATTAAAGTTTACTCAAAACAAAAAATAGGGAAAAGAGAATTTACCTCATGGATACTAGATCTATATTCAAAATAATATAATGATAACATTTTTGGGAAGCTAGTGAAGTAAAAGTTTTGAGTAACTTTTAATTGACTCAATATCCTGCAAACGGAAGATTTGTACATATTATTATATTCCTTGTTTTCTTCCCCCGAAGACAGAAACTGGAAAACATATAAATTCTTTACCATATGTTTAACTCCTGTGCCATCCACCAACATTATACCATTAGCCTTTCGGTACTCCAGAGAATTTTGTTTCTGATTATGTGGTGATAAATCACAGTAGAAAGAGAATTAAGCAGATCCATAGATGTATTATAACACTCATGTTGGGCTTGTTCACACGTACTAAAGACCTTCCTCCACTCTTACATATACCAAGGGGTGTGTCAGGCACCACAGCTATGGAAGTGTACACACACAATCAATTCTAAACTGGTGATTTTCTGGACAAAACAATAACTTTTTTCAAAGGCATGAACTTTGAAAGAGAATTTTTTTAAACATTATAAAGAAAATGGTACTCGTCTCCCTGGATTAACCTTTAACAAAAACAACAACAACAACAGTTACAACAGCAATAACAAAAACAACAACAACAACAGATACAACAGCAATAACAAAAACAACAACATCAGCAGCTGCAAAAACAACAACAATTACAACAACATCAAAAGTGTCATAAAAAGGTGATTGGAAGAGACGGGTGATATTTTCAAATAAGTCTTAAAGCTGGTCATCCAGCAATAAATATGTCTGACACAATAATAGACAAGGTTCTTTTGACCTCTGACCTTAGATCAGTAACCATAGAAGAACAACAATAACTACTGGAAAGAAAAAAAAGAAAAAACCCACTGATACTTTATTTTAAAAACTGCCAGAGGACAAATTTATCTAACAAAAGCTAGGAAGAAAAGAGAAATTCTGGTCATTGAAAGGGTATGTTTTCCTTTCAACACTATAACATTTTATAGAGACAGAATCTCAGAAATTGTCCTCCTTCTCCAAAAGAACTGTGCCAAGTGACTGACTGGAGAGCCGTTGAAACTCCCCAAACAACTAAAGGTCAAGAAAGCCTAATTATAATAATAATGATAATAATAATAATAATTTAAAAAATAATAATAACAATAATAATAATAACAATAATATTAATAGCAATAATAATAATAATAATAATAATAATAATAGTAACAACAATAATAATAATAATTATTATTATTATTACTATTATTATTATTATTATAACAACAACAATAATAATAATAATAATAATAAAAATAAATGACATTTATATAGCGCTCAACCCCGATTAAGGTATGCAGGCTCTGAGCGCTTTACAATACAATAAAACGTACAACAGTAACATAAATCGTTGTGTTCTGACTAAAAGAAAATCACTCCAAATATTCATCTTAATCATTTTTAAACAAACGACTTCAGCTGATGTTTGAAGGAATTAAAAGATTTGAATTCTCTTAAAGTACTTGGTAACGCATTCCATATCTTGGGGCCTTGGTATTCAAATGCCCTCTCACCCATTGTTTTAGGTTTCATAGATTATGATTATGATTAAAACCAGAACTACACACATCATAGCTCAGCATAATCAAAAATAAAAACTAACTAGACGTAAATGTCAATCATGACTAGACCAACACTCATATCCCAATCAGCAGAGATCATGAAAAACACACTGCCACCATCCGCATTAATTGAACCACATGTCACCCAGTTTTATTGTCTTTTGGCTCTAGCACTGCGCTGTCTACCCACTCCACCCACAAATCCTCAAAGGTCACGCGGCCATCCCACACTGTGGTGAGCTCACCCTGGCTACAGCTGGCACAGCACCAGCAACTCTTAACACTTACAGTACTGAAGGCTCACATAGTGAAAAACCCTTGGGTACCGCACAATAAGTTTAGAACGCTGAAGCCGTGGTAGATTTTTTTTTAATAAGAAAAGCCTTGGCAGCCGAAGAAACTCGCTTTAAAAATTCAGAGGTTCATCAACCATTCAGCTATCATATAGAGTGACTTCCTTTTGTATTTACTTCAATGCAGTGTGTCTATTCGTTGTTTAATTATGTTTAGTGTGCATGGTTGCGTCGGCGACTAAATGTAGAGAGCACATACTACGGCCTGGCAACTAAACTCGCCGACGGTACTGAAAGTGTCAAAGTCTTCCAAAGGATCATCTTTGCTGACTATTTGCAGCAGTAGTGAGAGAAAAAAGGTCTGCAAACACAGAAGATGCAGACGTTCAAGGAACACTTCCCTTATCAGAGGAGATAGCTTTTGTTTTTGAGCCAGAGAGAGGAACACGGAAAAAAATAGATAGAAAATAGCAACAAAGGGAGATTATATAGTATTGAAGTAGCCCCCTCAGACTCTTACCAATCATGGAGATAATAATCACTGCTGCGCACACAATTACTGGGTGTGTGAAATAAGACTTGAAAGAGAAACATGCAAGAAGCATATTATGATGTGTCACCCTTACAAACAGTTTGCAGTTCTACACTGAGTCAATATTCAGAAGGGACAAAGTAAGAATAAATATCAGAGTGTGCAGGCATAATTAAATTTCTTGGTGAAAGAACAAAAAAATGCTTTCACAGTATCTGATTTAGCTATCTTTCAAAGTTCTTCCACAAATTTAAGACAGCCAGCTACACTGGACAGGAAAGTATACTGGAAAATAGTACATGTATGTATGTTCTGAAATGAAAATACTAGGTTTGCTTGTACTTAAAATCCATCATGTAAAATATACAGAAAACACAGTTTGGATGAAACCAAAAAGAGTATTTTCAAGGTATGGACCAAGAGTGAACTAACGTTTTACGAAAATTTTTGAAGGAAAGTTTTGGTTTTTTTCATCACTAGAACTCCAACCTTCATATCAGCTATAAGGATATAAGGAAACCCATGAGGTAAGACACCTGAAATTTTAAAATGTATTTTTATCAAGTTTACAATCGTGCGAAAATAAATAAATTGATATTCGGATTTCAGTTGTGCAGGGCTTCGGTTTACCTTGTGCAGTAAACTTGCTTCCCATTGTTCTCTCTGTTTTTGCTGCTCGCGACAAAGTGGACACACAACACTAACTCACAACACAACGGTACATTTCACAACTGTAAAATGGCAGATTTGTTCGGAATGTTTCCCACAAATTGCTACAAATGAAACAGAGAGAGAGAGAGAGAGAGAGAGAGAGAGAGAGAGAGAGAGAGAGAGAGAGGGGAAGAGAGATAATGTTTTACGGAGCGGGTTGTTCCAGCATGTGAGACATGTATTTACTAATGTCCTGTCTTGTTGTGCGTATGCATGAGTGCACATAACCTTAGTAACGTCTACTGCCATTGTAAACGACTAAGACAAATTTCTCCCTGCGAGATGAATAAAGATTCTCATTGTCATTGTCATTGTCATATGTGGAAATGTTGTCTTAGAATGTTATTCCGTATATTCTGTGCACATGACACAAACAACTGCCATCTGAATCTGAGCCATGCCTGCCCTTCACAACAACAAAAATATAAATGTTGTTGACATGGCGTTCTTCAATTCTCTCATCGACGGTTCCAGTGCTACATCCATGCTCTAAACGTGAAAAAGAGTAGGCTGACTTAATTTTACTGTCTTCAAATGTTCAAAATAATAATTTCAATGTGAAAAAGAGTAGGCTGACTTGATTTTACTGTCTTCAAACGTTGAGAATAATAATTTGCCATAAACAAAATAAATGTGAAAAGTGAAGAACAACATTTCTGGACTGTAGATAATACCAAACAGGCAGGTATCACCATCAACATCAGTAAAACAAGAACATTACGAAACAATAGTGCTCACTACCAACTCCACATGGATAAAGCAATATATTACATCTTAACAATGTAGAGCAAACAACAGCTGACCGTATATTCTTAGTATCACAGACTGATGAGAAAGTGAGTGATAATGATTTCAGTAATTTAACATGCTACACACACACACACACATTCGGTGACATTCATGCCACAAAATGATCTCATTACCCATTCCATTTGAAGTCTGAACAGAAACATACTACAGTTTTATGCTTATGACACTGATGAAAGTAAGAGACGTGTGCTGAATTGGAAGTAAGGTTGTAAAGTAAATGGATGGAGCTGTTGAAGAGGAAATGTACCTATAACATTTTACTTGAGTAAAGAGAGGCACATGGACACAACATTGGTCCATTAGTGGAAAAAAAAGCAGCAAAGAAAGGAAGAAAAACAACAATGCAAAAATGATGGGAGCGTAAAGAAAATGAAAATGATACAGTTCCCAAACAGACATAGAGACTGATACATTTTTTTTTCTCCTATTTTATTTGGTAATGTCAGTACTCCAAGACAAAATAAGAAGACAGAAATAGAAGCAAAGAGAGACCATGAAGCTTTTGAAAAGACATCATGATACATAAATTTTGCACTGCGGTATTTTGTCACAGATCACATGACAAGGAAAAAGCATAATAACATCGTTACCCACAAACAGACACTGAGACAGCATACGGGAGAAAGAGGGACATTTTTAAAAGACATACAGACAGACAATCAAGACAGACAGAGAGACACTTCAACTACTTCCATTCCCTGTCAGTCTTTTATGCTTTATTAACGTGGAAACTATCAAATATATTCTTTCGACGATTGTTCCCTACCTCAGACCAAATTTGATGTGACTGGGCCTTATATTATATTCAACTTTTCCTCACTCAAACTATACCCCCATCCCCTCTTTTATATATATGGACTTTTAACAGCTACAGTCAAAACTACAAATCCTTACACTTTCTCATCTTGGATTAATAAGAATGAAAAGACATTGATAAAAAAGAGAAAGAACAGAACTAAATCATTATTACAGGAGTGATTTAATACAGGGACCATCCATCACACCTTTCAGAAGATTAATTAAGAGGTTGTACTCACATGAGAGGATAAAATTCAAGACATAGACAATGCCTGATAATTTTTCACTTGATGTCTTTTCAACCCACATTAGGCTTACCTCAAAGTATTCCCTCTGTTTACGGGCTTCCAGAGTGTGTTTGTACCAGGCTTCAAAAATGACGCGCCCGACAGACACATGATACACGTGTTGGATTTTCTGGAACGACACTGAAAGGTGAAAAAAATAGAGGTTTTAGTTTTAGTAAGGTTTTACGGCGCTCGTAAAACGCATAAGGTCATATGAGCGCCAAGGGGCGGATGTCAACAGAGAAGTCCAAATGGGGAATCAGGCTTACTCTGCTCATCTCACTAGCCTCAACTGTACAAAGTCTGCTTCGATTATCAAGGCACCCCGGAAATAGCAGTTCCCAAGAGAGTGACAAACAAACAAAAGAAGTAGAGGAAAAATGACGATAGTGAGGATAAGGAAAGAAAAAGCAGCAGTTCCCTCTATGTTGTTCCGGCACAGTATGAGTAACAACAGCCCCACAAAAAGGACTCAACGCTCATAACCAACAAATAAAAATCTTTCGACGCAAAATTGAATCTCTTAAAAGTATATTTTGCTCATACTTGAAAAATCATACATAATTCAATGACGGAGTTCAGACAATCTATCAAAAATACCACATTTGTATCATAACTCTTCATAACAACATACTCATTCATTCATCAGCTGACCCCTTTTCTTTAACTCTCTCCCTATTTCGCCCTCTTGAAGAAATGAGAATATCCTGCTGCAATCTAAAAGTAATAATAACTGTTATGTAAAGCTGAGAACATCCGGGCCACAACAAAGAAGTAAAAGGCCTCCCTCTTCTTTTCATAGAAGAGAACACCAAAGACCAATAGTGCACAGATGAAGAGCGGGTACATCAGTAACAGGAGGATAAATAAGTAACAGCCCTTCAGCTCCCAGAGACCCCCTGGTCAGCTTGCCCTCCTCATACACAACCTCCACTCACTCGCTTGTCTTCCTTTCCTGTACTTGACCCAAGCCTGAAACAAAAACAGATATTGTTATGTTTTGCAGTATGGGGTTCAACACATTGTAGTAAGTACTGTCAAACATTAATTCAAATTAAATATAATGATTTTTTTTTCCTTTTTGAAGATGAAAACAGAACATTACTTAGAAGCCATGAGGATAGACCTCAGGGGAAAACTGCCTGGAGAGATGACACAACCAAGATTCCTTGACCTTCTCTGCAAGCTATACTATGCCACAGGTTATAGGTATTTGAATGACAAAAATAGACAGAAGACATACAGTTCTTATGAGGTTAAACTAGAAAAAACGCACATGTCATGTATTTCTTTTCTATATTCAAATCTGTGAGTTTTTATTTATTTTGACTATTCTTATATTTGAACACTGAATAGATGCTCCCTAATTTAACCAATAAATGTTGTATTTGAAGCTATTTCTGTGGTATTTTCCAATGTTACAAACCTATTAAATAATGTTTTCGAGTAAAAAAAAAAAAAAATCAATGAGTGCGCTAGCTTTCGTGGTCCTCCATCTAAATAAAAAGATGCTTGTCATAGCCTACCTTCCATATCTGTACATGCACTCGGAGCATTCTGTTACAGTGGTGCTTGACGGCCATGTTGATTCTTTCTTGTAAAGCTTCCTGCTTTCTTTTCTGCATCAGGTGATATTGTAGCATTGCACTGAAGGGAAACATGATACACGCAGGTAAAACTCTATTTTCATTGACTAATATAGGAAACCATCGCTAAGTAATATGTTTTTTAAAAGTTTACCTTTGATTTTATACATATGTAGCTACGGAAGTTATAATAAAGCAATGAAATGGAAATGGAGGGCAAGTCAAAACAGATTTTTTTTAATATGGAGAAGCAACAAAACCATAAAGTTTTATTACAAAATGGCCAATGAGGACGAGAAACAAAGAAGAAGAAGAGAGAAATAAAGTGGAAAATTGAAAGAAATGAAAATTTTAAAAGACAGAAGACCTCAACTTTTAAAGCACCAATTGTATAGAACATGGAAAACATTACCAAAATATTCTAGTTTGCAGTGAGGATATTATAGTTTTGTCTACAGGAAAAGCTGCCCAGACCTTCAAGTGAAAATCGAAATGCATTTTTTTGTATGAGTAAAACTTTAAAGAGGAACAATCAAGGATTAATTTTAAGATGAATTTCTAATAAATCAATTCTTTCAGCCTCATCTTCACACAGCTCATTGCACATGTACATGTAACAAGAGAAGACTTACCAGAAACACATTTCTTTTAGTTTAAAGTTGTAGTGGTCATATGCTGTTGCGTACATCTCTGGTGTTGGCTGTGGAGGAAATATTAAAGATCAAGACGAATATAATAATATGTACATTTTAAATTGACGTAATTAAAAATGTCGAACTCAACTTTTACTTTGTAATGCTTTCCTTGCACAAATTGACAGGAATTTAAAAAAAAATTCTACATTCACTAAGTATTTTTTCTTGATTACATTCATTTCTGAAATCCATCAGAGGAAAGCTTTGAATCTTTTCTCTTTTCAGTTTGTAGTCACGTCAAAGATCTCCAAAGCAGAGATATAATACCTGTAACTTAGATACTTCATCTCCCCCCCCCACACCCCCCATTGGACCCCCATATATGAAATGCCATGAGCATCAATTCCCCTTAACCATGTATAATTACAAGTACTAAGAAGAACGCCAGTAATGGCTATTGACAAGAATATGGTGAAGGATAGTGTCTTTTAAACCAAAATAGCAAAGGACAATGATGCTAAGCCAGGAGCAACATTAACACAATCTTCAGCTGGAAAAAACTTACTATGAGCCACTCCTCAAAGTTAAAGATCATATCCAGATTACTCTCAGACACTATCTTCATCTTTGGTTTCATCTCTTCCTCGATAAACATGTCCCTGAAAGCACCAAGACAAAGTTAAAGAATGGGTTGTGAAAAATACATGTACTTATCTATATAAACCTTTTCCACTGTAAAGCCCTAAATGACATCAGAGCTACCCTTCTCCCTCCGAGACCTAACGTTGACAACACACTCTATGGAACATTACAGCAACTGCAGTAGACCTGCACTTATCACTACATGGCATTGGACAGAAGGGCGAGAGCCCAGCTGTTGCTGGATCGATAACAACAACAACAACAACAACAACAACAACATCTATATAAAAAATAAGACCAGAAAAAGCGCCCTAAGAGCTATGATTGTAAAGTATATTATGTCTTTTAAGTCACAGAAATTTACAATGTGCTGGAGCCCCAAAAAGCTGACTAGGTTCAATCTTGATCTTCACCAAAGTTGACGTTTATTGTATCTCTGGACCTCTTTCTCAATTAAAATAGCAGTAAAGCACAAGTTCATTACATTTTATTTACATTTTGACCTGTTTGTTTAAAAATGAATTTGGGCTCTCTCAAAACAGAGCTTGTACTTATGTTTGACTTGATAAGCTCTCATTTGAAAAAAGATGCCCTCTAATCCCCACGATTAGACTTTAATAACATGTTTTTTTAATTCAGGACAACTGAGATACGGTTAAAAAAAAAAGCCACCAATTCGAAAAATAGTGAGACATAGATATTTTATGGGACAAGTGGGTCATACATCTCTCTTCCTTTTTCTTATATTTCTTCCTGTTTATAACCTTAGGTATGGGTTCTTCATACACCTAGACATTCTAAGCCAAGAAAAGATTAAAAGATAAGATACACCTTTATTGTCTAGATCCTGGCACATTGGTTTGGTGTTTCACCATGTAGGCACACATAGACTACACACACACGCACACACACACACACACACACACACACACACACACACACAAACATGCACACACACACATGTACACACCCATAAACACACATACTCTTCCCTCACACATCCTCTTTTCCACATACATCTGTGCGCTATAAGCTAAAGAAACAATGATTCAAGAAGTGGAAAACATGAGAAATCTCAGACCATGCCAGGGTGCCGAGCCCGTTCTCCTTGAGGAACATGAGCTTCTCCAGAATGAACGTGAGGTAATCTTCAGGGCACATGATAGACAGTCCGGTCAGCAAAGCCTGGAGACAACAAATAGTACTTCAATTTACATTAAATTAACATTAATTTTAAATCTAAATATATCAGAAGTTCAATTTTTATTCTACAGAAACAGATGCGATCATTTCACAAGCATCACAAATTTGCATTTGATTTCAATACTCTGTCTAACATGTGAGGGCCATTATAATCATATATCAGGTACATTAATCAATGGCCAGTTTTAGACCTGTAAGAAGCCACACGACATCTAAATAATATACCATCTCAATTATTAATTTGGAGCTGATCTCTATATTAACTTTTAAAAATCATTAGTTTAAATATAATGACTACTGATGTATCATTGTTGTATTATTATGCTCAAAATATTGATATACAAAGATTAACATCTTAGTTGTGCTTATGATCCTGCTGTTCCTTTAAATAGGCCTAATGGCCTCCACAAACAATTAAAGGTACACATTGTTAATCTACGTTTCAGAAGATCTTTCTTTGACAAATAAAAAGACAGAAATTAAGTGAACAGATCAAGAACCTTTTTTTCTATATTCTTCTCCTAATCATCACCAGAGGTATAACGCTCAGACTAACCACATCAATGGATTTCATCACAGAGGGAGAAATTTTTCTTTTTTAATTAACTTAAACACTTTTTTTGTTTTGTTTGGTGTGATAGGAAAACGATCCCCCGGGTCTTTATCCCATTCCTCCTTATTTTACCTAGTCCTACAGCATAGAAATCCATTTGCAGTTATATAGATCTAAACAGTTAGAGGTATACAAGATTATAATTTTAAAAAATCAAAACTATAATTAAAGTCTAATATTATCAGCATTCGAAATAAAAATAGGAGGTACGGCACGGTGAATATCCCAAGCCCAATATAACAAACTAAAACTAAAGAGTCTTTCACACCTCATAAATATCAGGCATCCTGTTGACTCTGAGGTATTCTTTCAGCACAGGGCTGAGGCCACGAAGAGAAGCAGCCATTTTAAATAATGCAGTGGTCCTTTCTAAGATGTTTATCTACGTTTCTGCAAATACTGATGTTATTCCACCGAGAAAATCAGCCTGTGATCAAATAACCGCCGCCATTTTGCATTGTTGATAGCAACAATATCTAGGCAAAGTGCTCTCCCCTAATTCCACTATTCTTCAGAGTTATTGAAGTTACCATCCGTCGTATTTCTTTCCATTTGCTTATTATT
>NW_004797632.1:685625-687461 GCF_000002075.1 Aplysia californica | reverse complement strand
GTGTGTGTGTGTGTGTGTGTGTGTGTTGCTAACAACAATTCCCTGTGCTGTCTTTGCCTTTGGAACCGACAGAACAAATGAAACACTAATAATCATAGGCTATACGCTGTACGTGTTGCTTTCTCTCAAATGCTTGCGGCGTTAAAGACGCTTAGGTATTGGACTTTGAACAAGCGTTAAATTTAATTTGATGTTGGCTCCGAATTGTTGAATATTATTTCAACTCAATAGCGCCCTGCACAATGACGGGGAAATTTCTTCCAGCATAGAAATTGGATGAGTCTTTATGAAACTTCGCCTGTGGGGTTTTTAATAGTAATTTTAAAGTCTCTTAATTTAGGGTTTCGCCTACTTTTTTACCCCTAACCCATATCTTGAAATGATAGTAAAGAACAGAAACAAATCCAGGGTTAAAATAATTAATATATGAACAACACAAACTGAATATTATGGCAGAAACATGATTGTCGTAATTTAGAAATCTTTTAATTATGGAACTCATTCATGTCTAAATAGAAGACATAAATGACTTGAAAACAATAGAAACAAATCACCCAATATTATGGCACATGTATGAATGAAACAATTAATTTGTGATAAGGTACTGTCTCCTCTGCACCCCCCCATTAATTCTGGAGGACGTCTCCGGCACACTCACCTCTGACCTAATCCTTCCTCCTTTTGCTTTTTGCTTTTCTTTTTCTTTGCAAACCTTTGATCATTTAAAAAAATATTATTATAATTGGTAGTTGGTGGGGGAGGGCACGATGGAGGAGCGGTTAGTGCGCTCGTCTCCGAAGCGGAAAGTTCGGGTTCGAGCTTCTGTTCGGACACGGATTATTTTCGCCCCCTCCTGCCCACCCAGCAGTAATGGGTACATGACTTCAAGTTGGGGAAGTAAAAGCTGCGTGGAAAAGAACTGGCCACCCTACCACAATATGCCGAAGGCCCAGGAAGTTTTCTCACTATCAAGGCAATCTCCAATGTCCGGATCGAATGAGGGAACAACTTTACTTGAATTGGTGAGGGCATTGGTACTTCTACGCTTGCTTTTCCATTCCAGTGCTGCATTTTTCTTGTTGTTTTTCCTCAAAATGTCCGCCAAAAGTTGGAGATTAGCTGCCTTGAACTTGACTCTGTCTCTGAGAATCAACCTGGGAGAAGGGGGAAGTTCTAGCAGAAGGGCAAAGATGTATAAAGATATGTTTTTAGAGTTTTACGGCACTTGCAAAACAAATAGGTCACGTAAAGACATGGTAGGACAATATGAGGTCGCTTTTAAGCACAAGGGGGCTATCCCGAAAAATGCTGTTTTTAGAAAATCGAAGGTAAAATTTTGGACCTTTGTTCAGTTTCTTTAAAAGACAAGGAGCGTTTTCTCTATTACCAAACAAATATATGCACACCAATGAAACCAAACGTCTCCTATAGGTAGGGCAATAGACTCTGTCCACTTTTGGCGTAAGTCAATATTTCTGGAAACGCCCGGAATCTGGGTTGGCCCGCTT
The DNA here is from genome assembly GCF_000002075.1 of Aplysia californica. Taxonomy (NCBI): domain Eukaryota; kingdom Metazoa; phylum Mollusca; class Gastropoda; order Aplysiida; family Aplysiidae; genus Aplysia; species Aplysia californica. The sequence continues at coordinate 685,953 of NW_004797632.1, read as the reverse complement.
GTCCTTAATTAAAAGCCACCATGTATCGTACATGAAAGTCATATTTAAAAAAAACAACTTTTATGTGCTAGGCTGACTATCAGCTAACAGATGTATGAATGGTGACGTCTTTTCGTGGCGAAGTATGGCCGTTATCTTATCCTGACTCAAAGTACACCCCAGACGAACAACGCCCTCTTCTCTCCTGCCTTCGTTGTTTGGTTTGGTTTTGGTTTGGTTTTTTTCTGCCCTTTGGTTTGAGCACGCAACACAAAGGTGTACGGGGGTACGTTGTTGCATATAGGGCAGGTAGATAGAGGGGGAAAAGGTGTGAAGACAGGGGGGGGGG
>NW_004797632.1:682904-684309 GCF_000002075.1 Aplysia californica | reverse complement strand
TCTCTCTCTCTCTCTCGATTCATTTCTTTTTCTATTACTACACGACTGATTTTTTTTTGTAATGATCACTTTTATTTGTCGGTTTATATTCTTTTTCAAGGGTTGTTTAATAAATAAATGAAACAATAAATATGGAGGGCAAATAATCTTACGTCAAATGAACAAAAGAAGCTCAGACAGAAAGAAGGACATCACGAGTGCATACATACAGCAAGAGTTTGGGGAGATTAGGACGGGAGTGGGTTGTTGTAGGCCCAGCTGTGAATATTTATAAATGCAACATGTTAGTCCTCGCTGCGTCAGCATTCAGAGTATGTGAGGTGTGAAGGGAAGCTTCCGCTGCCTCATGCTAGTTTGGTGGGGCTGTCATCTCAAGCAAGCTACGGAGTTATATACGTCTGGGATGCTGACAAAATGATTGACTTCTCACTATCACGAATGGACGCATTGGTTGAAAATTGATACGAGGTAAAAAAAAAAATAAAAATAATAATTAAAAGGGACATTTCTAACGGATGTCACTTTTTCAACTTAAACGTGTCTTTCATCTTTTCATACTTATAATTTGAGAAGAAAAAAACCTTTTAGATCTGACGTATCTATTACCGTGGGGCTAAAATCTGAGAATTAGTTCATTTTGTCAGCACATCTCACATAATCTTGTTTGTGTACATAGATAAATAACCCTACAGTACACACACTGACACACACTGACGCACACCGACATACGCTTCCACACACTGATACACTGACACACTGACACATACTGACGTACATTGACACATGCTGGCACACACTGATACACACTGATACACACTAATACACACTGTGACGCATATTGACATACACTGACACACACTAACACATATGTTGACACACACTGACACACACTGATAGACGCTGACATATAGGCCTACTGACACATACTAACCCACAGTGACACACACTGACACACACACTGACACACACACTGACACATGTGCTGACACAGACTAATACATACTGACACATGCTGATACACACTGACACACACTGATGCATACTGACACACACTGACATATACTGACATACGCTTCAACACACTGACACACACTGGCACTCACAATACACACTGACACACACTAATGCACGTTAATTTTCAGCACATACTGACACTTTCTGACACACACAGCACATAATATTGACATACAGTCACACACATTGACACACATATTGACATACAGTCGCACACATTGACACATATTGACACACACTGACATAATATTGACATACAGTCACACACATTGACACATACAGATACACACTGACACACACTGCTTACTATGATTAATATTGTTTAAGTTAGATACGTCTACTTTTGGAGCAGGGAAAAATTAGACGTGAACAATTTTATTGATCTCCAGAG
>NW_004797632.1:680214-682173 GCF_000002075.1 Aplysia californica | reverse complement strand
GTGTGTGTGTGTGTGTGTGTGTGCTTGCATGTGTGTGTGCCTGCGTGCATGCATGGACTAGAGGTAGGAGAAATAGAGACCGAAGATAGAAAAATTATGTTGATATAACATAATAATTAATATATGGATCACCAGTTCAAAGAAAGCTTTTCCGTTCTTTACCATAGCTTAAAATAGTATCAGACCGAAGGGGCGTGTCCCGAACAAGAGCAATGTTAATTACATCATGATTGGTTTAATCTTTTCCTAATCTCGCTTTCGTCATCGTGGTTTCTGAGTGGGTGCCGTATTTAATTTGCCACAATCTTTAAAAAATAGCACTAAATGAATCAATGAATAAAAATGACAATAATACCTTGATGAGGAGGGGGCTGCAAATGAAGCGTAAGATTGTTCCAAATGTCTGCTCTACCTTTGCTTCCTCCTTCTCCTCCTCCCCTCCTTCTGCACCTTCTTCTGCTCCTCTTATTCCTTCTCCTCCTCCCCTCCCTGTGCACCTTCTTCTGCTCCTCTTATTCTTTCTCCTCCTCCCCTCCCTGTGCACCTTCTTCTGCTCCTCTTATTCTTTCTCCTCCTCCCCTCCTTCTTCACCTTCTTCTGTTCCTCTTATTCTTCCTTCTCCTTCTACCCGCAGCTCCGTATCTGCTTCCACACACCTCCCCCCCCCCCTCATTTCTGTCCTCTTCGTCCTCTTCATCTCTTCATTACACTCCTCCCCTCTTCTTTTTCCTCCCTTTCCCTCCTCCATCTCGTCTTTGTCCTCCTCCTCTTTGTCCTCCTCCTCCTCCTTCTTCTCCTCCTCCTCCTCCTTCACCTCCTCCTCTTCCTCCTCCTCCTCCTCCTCCTCCTCCCCCGCCCTCCTCATCTTCCACCTCCCCTGGTCAAAATCACACCTCACTGACACTGTTAGTTTCGCCCTGAGATGTTCTGACCTTGACCCCAAACCTCCGCTCTGCACCAGAGTGACCAGCAACGAAACAACCCTGACTGGCAGTGCCCACGGACACACATACGTCACTATTCATTAGCTCTCGACGCTCCGAGGCCAGAATGAGGCAGCGTAGCGAAATCAGGCGCTCGTCAAAACAGTGAAATCAAAGAAACCGCATTTTTCTGGGCATTGCGCAATTTTTTTTTTCGAATATTCTTATGTTGCCTCCAAACCTTTTATGTCTTTTCAAAACATATTTCTGTGTTCATTAAAGGCATACCAAATGTAAATTTCCAGTTTCCAAGGACGCTGAGGCTTTGGAAGTCTCCCAACTTTGGCGGCCATTTTCTCGCTAATTTTATCTTTTCTATTAGCCGACCCCCACTTCCTTCAGTCGCAAATATCCCTACTTCTATTCAAGACAGATCGGTATTCTTTTTTATTTGGCCAAAATGCGAGACAAAGGAACAAGCTTTAAGATGGTATTATTAACTCTATATACCCGAACATTGACGAGCGCCTGATTCCACCGTGTCTTGACGCAAAGTGCTACTTGCCCAGAACCTCATTGACCCCCAAGGTGTGGGTATACAGTAGTTGACACATACTTCAGTACCTCGCGACTGATCGCCTCGCTCTTAACTTTAATATTATTATATCATCGCCCTGTTTTTCAGATGTACGAAGTCAAACATTTCGAAATGTTTTTCACTGTTTTCTTTCTTCTTTTTTTTTAAATTGCATTTTCTTAATCCTTGATATCAGTCACAAGTGTGCGATAACAGTTTTTGTCGAAATTCAAATTCTAGACGATGAAAAAAAAAATCAAGAAAAGATGGAGACAATTTAGGTACATTCTTGGTAATTTTTTGTTTTCTGTCAAGTGAAAAGAAATTATTTTCTTGGTTTCAGAACCAAACGCTTAAAAAATATATATAATTTGTGTGTTGGGTTTGTTTGTTGGTTTGTTTTTTGTTGGGGTTTTTTTTGGTCGTTTTGTTGTTGTTGTTGTTTTGTGGTTTGCTTTT
>NW_004797632.1:674374-676029 GCF_000002075.1 Aplysia californica | reverse complement strand
CCTCTCTCTCTCTCCTCCCCCCACCCCCACCCCTTTTGTTTTGGTCTCCCTGTCTTACTCTTTCCCTGCACCAAATGTGCAACAATTCTGTTTTGTCGATGTGCTTCTCTTTACTCAAACCCAAAACTGTGGGTCGTTGGCGGGTGGTCTGGTGTGGTTTGCTCCTTCTTTCCTATCATCTATATTTTCCTCCTTTTTTGTTTGTTACTCTTTTTTAACACTTCTAATCTTCGGCACTTGTGACTTGTATGACTAATTGTATTGCAAATGCCATAAAACTCTTACTAAAACAGTCTCCACTTTTCTGTCTCAGTTTTGTACCAAAAGCTTTACAATATTATTCTCGGACAATAAAGTATTCTTGAACCTGCTTTCTTTTCCGTTCTAATTTTAAACCACTCTCCATAAAGCGCCTTTGTGTCGTGCCAATTTAAATAATTACTTTTTGTAATCGGAAAGAGTGCCGGGCAAGATGCAATCCGTGCAGCACCCTGGAATGTCTGGCTGACGTAAAGGTAAACAAAGTCAGTCCTCTTTCATAACCCGAGATATTTGCTGGAAAAATCTGCGCACTTTCTGCTATCGCCAATTTGAAGTTCTTAAAACCATATCCATACGTCGTGTTTTACTATTGTATCCATACGACGTGGGGAAATCAGTGCCACCACTTTCCATAGAGGAAATTTACTCGTTAATTCGATCCGTACGCTTTGCATAGCAGTCTCTCAAAATGATTTTTTTGGAGAAATACTGAAAGTTTCAAAGAGATCTTCGTACTAGAATTATTCTGAAATGTGAAGAATACAACCCCGGGGGGCACAAAATGACCCCAGGCGTGTGGATAGGGTTTTAATTATGGCAAAATAAATCTTAAGTGTCCAAAGACTGAAAAGTGTTATATTATGGTAATAAAAGTGAAGGGGTTTTTCAAAAGTTTGGTTTCAGGGATCAGTTACTACAAGTGTTATATTGTAATTTATACTCTTCAGCAGAGCCAAGTATTTTTGATACTACGCAGCGCACACTGCCAATCAGATTGAGTCTGAGCCTGCCAAAATTTATTTTATGGATGGGGCAAAAACTACTAAACTCAGTTGTGACTTTCAAAATCGAAAGCGCTTGTTTTTCAAGGTCGCGAGTTGAATCTGTTGGATAGAACCAAAACGGACGTTCTCATCCTAGCTCCCATCCCATCCGTAAAGAAAAATCTGTCTGGCCCAAACTCGAGCTGACGAATTCAATTGACAGTGTGTACTGGGTATAAGAGATAGGACGCCCTGCTCCACGTCCGTTTCCGATAAATCTTCTTCTTCAGGTGTCAGGTCTGGAGCAGACATTGACGATCATGGTACCTCATTCCTTTCTGTTGTCTGTCTTCATGATCAGCTCTGTTTTTATCTTTGTGATATTTGTTGCAAAGTTGTTCACGCCTTCTGTCTGTGTTATTCTTTGTCTTCCTCGGTTCTTCTCTCCCTCTATCTTTCCACACAGAAGTAATTTCTCTAGCCCATTTGATCGATTTGTGTGGCCAAAGAATGTCAGTCGTCTTTTTCTGATGATTTCCAATATATTTGTGTGTGTGCATGTATGTGTGTGTGCGTGCGTGTGTGTATGTGTGTGTGTGTGTGTGTGTGTGTGTTTGTTTGTTTGTGTGT
>NW_004797632.1:673142-674274 GCF_000002075.1 Aplysia californica | reverse complement strand
TGCTGCTCTGTGAACTTTGACCTTGTCCATAGTGCTGCTCTGTGAACTTTGACCTTGTCCATAGTGCTGCTCTGTGAACTTTGACCTTGTCCATAGTGCTGCTCTGTGAACCTTGACCTTGTCCATAGTGCTGCTCTGTGAACCTTGACCTTGTCCATAGTGCTGCTCTGTGAACTCTGGCCCGCCTAATTTATTTGCCTTTTCCTCCTCCTTTATTTTCTTCTTTGGTCAGAATTTTGTTTGTTTGGTTTTGTTGGCTCTGTTTATGTATGAACCTGTGTCCTTTCTCTGCGGCATGTCAGACTCCTTGCTTCTGTCTCACTAAACACTTGGTGTTATTTTGTTAGTTGTTTGTAGTTTGTTTGTTTTTTGGTTTGGTTTGGGGGGGTTTTTCTTTGTTGTCTTGATCTTGCTGAGACATTCTTAAGATAAGACGTTCTTTTTTAGATGTGGACGTTTTCTCAAATATTTCTGCCTGTGTTCTTGTGAAGCCTTTTCTGGTTCGTTTTTTGTTGTTGTTTGCTTGTTGGTTATTTTTAGTATTTTGGGTCTCTTTTGGTTTTGTTGTGGGTTTTTTTATTTTTTAAATAAATATTTTTGCACAAAGTCGTGAGTTTTCCTATAGGTGCCTCGGATCATTTATTGTTGTAAAATGTCGCTGACTGGTACGTTTCTGTTGTAGACACCATGTGGGTTTGTGTAGGGCGGTCTGTCTGTGGTGACGTCATGATGAGGTGTGGTAGCGCGACTTATGGCTATAGTGTTTGGTGTTTTCATGTAGTCACTGTAGTGGAGATGTACGTTTGCGAATGCCTCTACGTGGAATTTCCTACTTGAATAATGAATAATTTTTACCAGCCGCTAATTTCACTAGGTGATCCACTGACCATAATGTTCACTAAGTATAGTGATGTAGTACCAACCACAATGTTCATTACGTATAGTGATGTAGTACCAACCACAATGTTCACTAAGTATAGTGATGTAGTACCAACCATAATGTTCATTACGTATAGTGATGTAGTACCAACCATAATGTTCACTAAGTGTAGTGATGTAGTACCAACCATAATGTTCACTAAGTGTAGTGATGTAGTACCAACCATAATGTTCACTAAGTGTAGTGATGTAG
>NW_004797632.1:668479-670647 GCF_000002075.1 Aplysia californica | reverse complement strand
CCTCTCGCCCTCTCCGTCTCCCTCTGTCTTTGTCTTTCTCCTTATCTTCCTCCCCTTATACACAAAATGTGCACAACATGAACCTCGTCGTAACACCCGGTGCACACTGCCAATAATTTGACTCATTTGACTCGCTCGGAGGCCAATAAGATTTCCCATCATGGTTGAGGCAAAAGCTGCCATAATATTGCACGATACGATAACTTTCGACTCACAACCTTGAAAACTTGAAAAGCAAACGTGTTTGGTTTTGAAGGCCATAGTAAAACGTAGTGGAATCCTGTCGCATTGTGCTAAATTAATGGTAGCTTTTCTCTAGGCTCTCCATTCTGAAGGAACATCTTTTTGGCCCTGCATGAATCTAAATGAATCAAACTGTCAGTGTGCAGCGGGCATTAGGCCTATGCTCAACAATATCCAGATCTGGAGAGACCACAAGAGATAAGCGACAACATCAGACACACACACACACACACACACACACACTCAGAGAGAGAGAGAGAGAGAGAGAGAGAGAGAGAGAGAGAGAGAGACAGAGACAGAGAGACAGAGAGACAGAGAGACAGAGAGACAGAGAGAGAGAGAGACAGAGAGACCGAGAGAGAGAGACACAACATCAGACAGACACATACACACAGGTGAGCTCAGACGTTTATTTGATCAGAACTAGATGACCCGCTGACTCCTGGCCATGTTTATAAACCGGTAGATCTCTGTGCCGATAATGGAGAGGAAACTGCGGACAACAAGGGGAAGCTTTCAGTCAGTGGTTAGCATAGATCTATCTATTTCTTTGCTTACTGTCAAGGTTTAGTTAGAACTTTCAACAATCCTAACTGGAATGATGATGGTTGGTAATAGAACATTTGTAGACAGAGACAAGTTATTTGCCAAGATTTGTTTTAAACATACCAACGTGGAATACACTTGCCAGTAGTTGGTACGGGGGCGCTCCATACATACCAGGCTCAGTTTCATTAATGTTTTGTCCGGTAACATTACGGGTGAGATTTTAACCCAGATTTAATTTTAATGGCAAATTGTCTTCTGCGCAGATGTTTCTTCTTCTTTTTCTTTTTTTTTTCTTGTTTGTTCTTAATTGCTCAATATGTAGGCCTGTGTAGTGGAGATCAACTCGTTCAGTCGAGTGGGCCCAGCTGTACATGACCGTGGTTCAAATCCCTCACCACACGTTGTTGATCGTGGGTTGTTTGTCAATAGGTCAAGTCTCTCCATCCACCTGGCTCAACCCCATCAGAGATCACGTCATAATACTCAACTAGACTGTACAGTACTCTAGAGTTGAGAGTTGTGCTGTGGGGTTTTTAGGAAACAAAACTTTGTCGATGCTTCTATTCTAATTGTAAAGTCACCATTCGTGCTATTCAAATACGTGTGCGAATGTGGGTTTGTTTTTGTTTCTTTTCTGTTGTTGTTTGTTTGTTTTAGGTTGTTTTTTTTTGGGGGGGGATTGTTTGGGTTTTTTGTTGTTTTGTTTATGTTTGTTTGTTTTTTTTTGTTTTTTTGGAAAGGGATAGGGAGAGGTTCGTTTCCACTAAGTACATCAGAAATATTCGCTAATGAATAGTCGCTATTCAGAATAGCCTTATATTGGTCAGGGTTTACTTCAGTGATTTTAGAGATAATGCGGTTATGTTCTAATTTTTACAACGGATTGGGGGAAAAGAGCGAAAATCCATAGTCTGTTAAATATTCACAACATTCAAATGGCCCTGTCGTGGTTTTTATTTTTTTTTTTCTCATTTTTTTTCAATTTTGTTTTTTGGCGGGGGAGGGGGGGTAGCTATAAATACCATAAAATCATAGATGTTGATTTGTAAGGTCGAATGGATACAGCTGTGATCGAGAGAGTCGTAAAACCCACACCACACTGGATACTATACCTACTAGGTGTATTTCCTCTGGTGTTTTTTCTTCTCTGCTATCTCGTCTCTGATCAAGAGTAGGTTCCCCAGGAGATTTGTTTTTCAGGTACCAGACTGGTTTGTCGAAGTCGCTCTCCATCACAATGGCCCCAATGCTGAAAGGTCATCGGTCTTAAGATTGACCTTCTAGCATTTGGCATACCTTTCTATCTTTCTGTTTCTGCAGGTTATCTCTGCCACTGTCTTTGTATTTTGTATACTTTACGTCTGTTGTCCCCCCCC
>NW_004797632.1:666442-668352 GCF_000002075.1 Aplysia californica | reverse complement strand
AGTGAAGACTTTGCGAACAGAGTCACCCTAGACCTACTTGTGTGAAACACAATACAAGTGAAGACTTTGCGAACAGAGTCACCCTAGACCTACTTGTGTGAAACACAATACAAGTGAAGACTTTGCGAACAGAGTCACCCTAGACCTACTTGTGTGAAAAACAATAAAAGAGAAAATAACAAACTGTGCTGTTCCTTTTCTTGTTCTGGAGAAACGAAACAGAGCCTCGAAACTAAGACTACATCGTCATCTCAACCAATGCGCGGATTTCCGGGGACACTTTTTTGGCAAAGTGAACTATCTTGTTATGTACGATCTTTGGTAAAAATCGACATTTACAGAGAAACTTAAACAAACATGTTGCAAGCCAGTGAGGGTCAATCAAACTAACGATGTTCGAATAATGAAATTTTTTTAATTGATGAGAGGATTTATTTGGTGTATATGTGGCTTATGGGCATAGCTGTTAGGGAGTACGTAAATAAAAAACGTATTTAGTACGTTTTTAAGGTGTGAGTGCGTAAGTACATTTTTTGTTGGAAAAAAATACGTATTCTTTGTTTTCTAGAATTGCACCTGATACACTCGCCGATGCTGACGGAAAAAAAGATAAACTTTCAAACTTTTCAAAACCAGATCTGAGAACGAAGCCCATTATATTATATTGATTCAATTGGAGAGGTCTTTTGCTGCTTGTCTTTTTTGAATAGCTTGAATTTATTGGAAGCTGAACAGTGCGTGTGAAGGGTTTGTGTGTGTGGTTGTGGGGGGGTGAATGTGTGTGTGTGTATGTGTGTGTGTGTGTGTGTGTGTGTGTGTGTGTGTGTGTGTGTGTGTGTGTGTGAACGATAGTTGTTTTGGGGGTTTTTTGGGGAAGGGGGAGCAAACCACACCAGAGCACCAGCCAACCAACCACAAACTCTAGGTTCAGGGCAAGGATCATTCATTTTTCCTCAGTTCGGTTCTGATTAATACAGACAACGTGGTAAAGTCAACTAAACACTGGTCAAAATAATGAAATGAAAGAAACGGGCATTTATACGCTCGTTGGGCAATATTTATCAATTTAGAAAATATTATTTATTGCTATTTCTTGTTTGGCGCAATTCCTTTGTTGCCCATTTAAAACATTTTTTCTGTGTGTATTTTGCAGTAAAACGCTGATCAAAGACACAAAAATTTGTAACAAATTAGCAGTTTCCATGGACACTTCAGCTTTGGAAGTTACCAAACTTCGGCAGGCATTTTCTCGCTACTTTGACTTCTTACACCAGTTGACCCCCATGTCCTTCCATCGCAAACATCGCGATCTATACATGAGTATTTTGCTTATCAAAGGAAATATAAATAAGCAAGCTTTAAGATGATACCTTGCAACAACTCCACATGCCCAACATTTGACGAGCGCCTGATTTCACCACCGTTAAATAACAACAGAGTTACATAATGGAGTTTGTGGTGCAGAAAAATTGGATGACAAATTAGTTTGTACTTCGATCAGAGATGAAATAGTTTGCCGAGAGAGAAACATTCTTTTCTGTGCAAACGAGCCATCACAGAGCATGTTCCAAGGTTCCAGTAATAGCTTCTTGTCATAATTGTTCACATTTTTTGTCGTCCTGGAAGAAGAAAACGTGCGTTCTACCAAGACGACAGGATGTTTCAGTTCCGTGGTACCTGATTCTTGAAATATTCGAAATGTGAACACTCATCAAGTTCTTCTGCTACTAGTTTTTTGGGGATTTTTAAAGAAAGAAATTAATGGAGTGGGCTGGATGGGGGATGGGTTTGCGGGTGGTAGATAGATAGATAGATAGATAGATAGACAGACAGACAGACAGACAGACAGACAGACAGATAGATAGATAGATAGATAGATAGATAGATAGATAGATAGATAGATAGATAGA
>NW_004797632.1:664990-666229 GCF_000002075.1 Aplysia californica | reverse complement strand
GTGTATGTCCTCAGACATGAACTAACTGTGTTATTGTTGTTGTTAAAGATGAGGGTGTGTATGTCCTCAGACATGAACTAACTGTGTTATTGTTGTTGTTAAAGATGAGGGTGTGTATGTCCTCAGACATGAACTAACTGTGTTATTGTTGTTGTTAAATATGAGGGTGTGTATGTCCTCAGACATGAACTAACTGTGCTTTTGTTGTTGTTTTTACAGACGAGGGCTTGTACATTGACTCTGTTGAGATCTAAGCTTTGTCTTCTTGTTGTGGTAACGGTGTTGCTGTTGTTGTTGTTGTTGTTGTTATTATTGTGGTAACGGTGTTGCTGCTGTTGTTGTTGTTGTTGTGGTAACGGTGTTACTGCTGTTGTTGTTGTTGTGGTAACTGTGTTGCTGCTGCTGTTGTTGTTGTGGTAACTGTGTTGCTGTTGTTGTTGTTGTGGTAACTGTGTTGCTGCTGCTGTTGTTGTTGTGGTAACTGTGTTGCTGTTGTTGTTGTTGTGGTAACTGTGTTGCTGCTGCTGTTGTTGTTGTGGTAACGGTGTTGCTGTTGTTGTTGTTGTGGTAACTGTGTTGCTGCTGTTGTTGTTGTTGTGGTAACGGTGTTGCTGTTGTTGTTGTTGTGGTAACTGTGTTGCTGCTGTTGTTGCAGACGAGGGCGTGTACGTGGACACCCTGGGCAAGATCACCAAGAACGTGGTGCTACAGTGGGGGGAGCTGCCTACCTCTGTCGGTGAGTCGACACACAATGGACTCACAATGGACACACTGTATGGCACTCATTTGACGTACCAATGACGCACGTTTGACACCTTTGACGTACCAATGACACACATTTGACGTACCAATGACACACATTTGACGTACTAATGACTCACGTTTGACGCACATTCTAGGATATACATTTGACACAAGATGGACATGCCACAAAATTAATAGTGTTAATAATAATAATAGTAGTAATCATTATAATTATATTAATAGTAATATCTACCTTCATATCAGTCTGTCTGTTTGACCGTCTATCTATCTGTCTTTTCATCCATCTATCCATCCATACATCTGTCCATTCATTCATCCATCCATCTATCTGTCCATCCATCCATCCACCCATCCATCCATCCATCCACCTCCCATCCATCCACCATCCATCCATCCATCCATCCACCCATCCATCCATCCATCCATCCATCCATCCATCCATCCATCCACCCATCCATCCATCCACCCATCCAT
>NW_004797632.1:662967-664282 GCF_000002075.1 Aplysia californica | reverse complement strand
TCTGTCTGTCTGTCTGTCTGTCTGTCTGTCTGTCTGTCTGTCTGTCTGTCTGTCTATCTATCTATCTATCTATCTATGTATCTCTGTCCCCAGCTTACATCAGTACAGGACAGATCATGGGCTGGGGGAACAAGGCTATCGAGATTCGCTCGGCCGAGACGGGCCACCTGGATGGGGTCTTCATGCACAAGAAGGCCCAGAAACTCAAGTTCTTGTGCGAGAGGAACGACAAGGTGAGCGGAGTGGACGAGGTTAACCCTCCCACTGCGGACAGCGGATTAACCCTTTCCCATGCTATTTTGACGCACACTTATAAAATAACTGCATCTCGCGGGCAGTATTGCATACAGACGTACGTCATTTTTGGAGGCCTTTGAGACACGTCTGCATGCAATACTGCCCGCGATCGGGAAAGTGTTAAATTAAATCCACCGTATGTTTTCCTCCTGTGAAGTAGTGGCCAATACACAAGACAAAGGAGATGTGGGTGGTTGGCGGGTGCTCTGGTGTGGTTTGCTCCTTCTTTCCTATCAAGTATCTTTTGTCCTTATCTCCCCTCCTTCTTTTTTTGTGTTTGTTACTCTCTTGCAACAACTCTAATGTTTGGTAATTATATGACCTTATTGTGTTGCAAGTGCCGTAAAACTCTATCTAAAAATGAAATTTCCCCGTTTTACCCATAATAATTAAGAAAAGCTAGCAAGTCTAAAAAGTTTGAAAGTGAAATTTGCTGCCATGATAAAGTCATGTTAGTGTTTCTGTTTTGGGAGGTCACACGTAGTCTGTGTGCAAGGCTAGACTTGTGCATCAATCACTTGCTAGCATAGCAGTGAACAGAAACTAGCACATTTGGTGTCAATGTATTGGTACAATAGTGTGTAATGTCTGCGTGTTGTGTGTGGGTACAATTGTGTGTAAACGTCTGTTTGTTGTTGTGTTGGTATGATAGTGTGTCACGTCTGCACGTATTGAATATTGGTATAATAATGTATTGTGTGTCAGTACAATAGTGTCTAATGTTTGTGTGTTGTGTGTTGGTACAACAGTGTGTAACGTGTGTGTGTTGTGTGTTGGTACAACAGTGTGTAACGTCTGTGTTGTGTGTTGGTACAACAGTGTGTAACGTCTGTGTTGTGTGTTGGTACAACAGTGTGTAACGTCTGTGTTGTGTGTTGGTACAACAGTGTGTAACGTCTGTGTTGTGTGTTGGTACAACAGTGTGTAACGTCTGTGTTGTGTGTTGGTACAATAGTGTGTAACGTCTGTGTTGTGTTGGTACAACAGTGTGTAACGTCTGTGTTGTGTGTTGGTACAA
>NW_004797632.1:659214-662867 GCF_000002075.1 Aplysia californica | reverse complement strand
GGACGGTGTACTAAAGCTATGACAAGAAGCTTAAAATCATTTCCACATGAAATACTTCTGGAGGATTTTTGGCATCAAATAGCAGGATAGGATACAATACCAGACACCGAGGTTCTCAAAAGGCATATATATGCCGAGAACCTGTTTTGATTAGGTCACTATAATATGTGTCATGACACAGAGTATCCGGCGCTCGTCAATTTTGGGGCATAGTGAGTTTCGATATCATCTTAAAAATGGTTTATTTGCCTTGCATTTGATGGAAAAAATATCCATTTATCTTTAATAGAAGTCGAGATATTTGCTATTTAAGGAGGTGGGGTTGCCTGGTTTCAGAGGTTAAATTATCGAAGAAACTGTGGCCAAAGTTTGGTGACTTACATAGTCCTTGGAAACTGCAAATTTATATTTGAATCCACGCATAAAATTGTTTTTGAATGGACCTACAAGGTGTTGCGCCCCCCACCAAAAAAAAATTCGAAAAAAAAGTCTAAACTGACCGAAAAATGCCGAGTCCTCTGATTTCATTATTTTGAAGAGCGCCTGATTTCATCACGATGCCTCACATATTATTGTCTGTCGTCGAGTCTGAAGCAGACTAAGCCGGTTACCGTTACTGTCGTTTTGCTGATGTGACTTTCTTTGTGTCCTTTTTATTATAGTACCAACGGATTTGTTTGTGGTCAACCTGACCTTCCCAAACAAACAGGTTCATTATGATGTACAAAGTCAAAGCGTCTTCTGATACAATGATGTTTTTCTTCAAAGTTTTGAATCAGACACCGCTGTTATTGACCCATTTGAAGAAATGTGGCATGCAGTGTCACAATCACATAAACACAAACAGTTTTGCAAACACACGACTGCTGGTTGTAACTGGGGGGTTTTTGCCTCTAGGTTTATAGCCGGATTGTCTCAGGCAGGCAGGATCACAGTAACCAGCCTCCTAATGATATGTATGTACTTGGAGTTGATTGGGATAAACTATAAATTTGCCCCCCCCCCCCAGAAAAAAAAACAAAAAGAGAAACCCAACTAATGAACGAAGTCATATCATATGTTCATGCACTGTTAAGAATTAATTTTTATGGAAAAAAAGACAATGATAGCAAATAAAAGACACTAACGTACCTGAGAGAATATGCCAGAAACAAGGTGGAAGAAATCAGAGAGGTAGGGGGAAAAAAAGAAGAAATTGGCAGCGAACTGCAATACGGGTCAAATGGTGTACGGTTGTCTTTTTATCACGGTAGAGAGGAATGGAAAGAGTTTGATCATTGTGTGCTAAAAATAGGTGATAGGCGTTTAAACTCCAAGTGCCTTCCAGTGTCGTTCTTGAATGTGTGAGTGTGTGTGTGTGAGTGCGGGTGCGCGCGTGCTCGTGTATGAGTGTGTAAGTGTGTGTATGTGTGTGTATGTGTGTGTGTGTCTCACACAATAATGCACACACACACACACACACACACACACACACACACATACACACACATACACACACACACACACAAACAGGTACACAAACATACACACACATACACACAAACACACTCATTCACTCACTCATACAAATACACAACTATACGCACAAAAACACAACATAAGCTACACAAAACTAGACTTTAAAAAAGTTATACTTTTCTTACAATTTGCCCCCCTTCCCCAACTTCTTTTCCTTTCTTTTCGTCCTATCCCCCTGTCTTCCCTCACTCCTCAAGCTGCCATTAATGCCATCCTCTCCCATCTATTTTCGCCCTCGACTCATCGCCGCCAGATATCTGCTCGTCGTCTTCATGGAGTTATCTTCCCCTCTGTCAAAACAGTTCACAGAGGCCGTGGGTGCCAGCCTTGGAGTAAAAATATAGAGTCTAGTTACTCCAAGGTGCCAGCCATCCTGTGCCTCTATTGTGTCCATAAACAAACTGTTCGCAGATGCTGAGCCTCAACTTTTAAGAGAAGACAAGAAAAGGGCCTTCTGCTTTCTTTGTGGGCCTTACGTTTGGAATTTGCAGTAGGCTTACATGTACCAGGTGTTTAAAAGAGAGGGGACGCATCCTGTAAAGATTCAAAACACGGTCATCTTTGAACCAGTTTCAATCAATTAATGTTGAACAAATATAACTAAACTAAGAGAATGTCAAATGTTTTAATATAAAGAAAACAAGTCAATGACTTTCGAAGGGTTTTTTTTTAAATGCCATTCAAAACTGAGTGGCCCACAAAACTGTACGACGTCTTAAAAATCGACCAGACCGCAATGTGTATTTGACCGTGAAGAATGCATTAATTTATTTAGAATTGAATTGGTGTAGCCTGAGTATTATTATGATAGTTAGTTTTTCGGACTGTTAAACAAGTAATCTTCATCCGGATCAGCTGGTGGTCAATAAATGGTCTCCGAACTGGGATCAAGCCAAGCTGTGGTTGAATGTGAGACCACTACCTCAAACAGGCCCTGATCCATTTAGTCCTCCTCCCTGATCATCGTCGTCGTTGTCGTTGTCCTCAACATCATCATCATCATCATCATCATCATCATCATCATCATCATCATCATCATCATCTATGTGCAATGTTGCATCCTCAATGTCCCCATTACATTCAACACATTGTTCTAATTACGATATTTAAATGTGTGTGTCGAGGAGAGAGAAGTGGGTACAAAGTGGATAGAAAATAAAGTTGAAATAGAACACCAATCTGTTCATAGTTTGGTCTAAAACATATTGTATGCGTTTATTCTTTTATTTTGTTTTTAGTGCAGATAAAATAAAGGTTGGCAAGTGCTCTGATTTGCTCCTTCATTCCTATCAAACATCTATCGACTTAATCTCTCGTCTTCTTTTCCTTGTGTATCTTTAGTAACACCTCTTGTCTTTGGAACTTATTTCATGATCTATATTATTTGCAAGTGCCCTAAAACTCTTTTCAAAAACCAAAACTTAAACAGGTAACAGGTTCTGGGCTGTTACAACGTGCTTTCATTGCTCACTTAAGTTTTAGTAAGAGTTTTACGGCACTTGCAACACAATAAGGTCATATAAGTGCCGAAGATTAGAGGTGTTACAAGAGAGTGACATACACAAAAACGGAGGAGAGAGAAGGACGAGCCATTGCTCACTGGAGACATTAACTCTTGTGAGACTTAACCTTATCCGTACGCCCTGGGGTCATGTTGTACCCCTGGGGTTGTATTCTTCACATTTTAAAATACTTATAGTACGAAGATCTCTTTGAAACGTTCAGTATTTCTCAAAAATCATATTGACAGACTGCTATGCAAAGCATACGGATTAGATTAACGAGTAAATTTCCTCTTTGGAAAGTGGTGGCACAGAGTTCCCCACGTCGTATGGATACGATAGTAAAGCACGACGTACGGATAGGGTTAAAGGGGTGGCACAGAGTTCCCCACGTCGTATGGACACGATAGTAAAACACGAAGTACGTTGAATCTTAAAGACTTCAGCACCGATAATCTCTTAGCACAACAGTCCCTAGAGCGGAGAGCGTTGTCTTCTCTTAATTTGTGTGCTGCAACTCGGTAAAGAATTTCTCCCCGTCTTCACATTTTGTGCTCGCTCACTCCTCTTTCTATCTTGCCAGAATTAACTCCAGGCGGAACTAATATTCGCCATCCTGTGTTACCCTCCCCG